>NC_061091.1:53390519-53690519 GCF_015104395.2 Macrobrachium nipponense
TGTGCCACCTTCCCAGTTTTCGCTCATTTTGTGATGAATCATGGGCATCTACTGTGATTTTAAGCACACACACACAACACACACACACACATATATATATATATATATTATATATATATATATATATATATATATAATATATATATATATATATATATATATATATATATCGTATGGTTTGTGTGTGTGTATGCGCGTATGAATGTCATTATCTTTGTATGGAAGCCTGCAACTTTCAACTGTTTGAGCAAGCTGAAAATCCAGCATAATACGGCTGATTGCATAACACTCTTAAATGAACGTGCCTTTCGTACACACGATAATTCACCCAGATCAATGACAGTTCACAACCCGGAAGACATGATGACAGAACGTAGGAGACATGTCAGTGTCTCAGCCACGTGAAGGAAAGGTTCATCTTGGACTGTCACGGACGGTGGCTAATAATAGTATCTTCGAAATCATTTTGGAGAGAGAGAGAGAGAGAGAGAGAGAGAGAACAGGTGGTTAACTTGTACCTCAGGCTTTGCCTGCAAATTATGTCCATGAGATCAATATCAAAACACGGGTATTCTGCGTCGCCAAGGGGATGCGATTCGATGAATACGATATGACTCTGTCATGTAGTATCAGGTGGGTCATATGGATTTATTATGTTCGGTGTTTCAAGACGAGAGGCAAATTTATACATGTTAAAGAAGATGTCAATATGACAGTAGGTCTGTAACCTTTCGTGGGTGCTACATTTTTTATGATAACCTAACCTAGTGGTATTATGTCTCGTCGGATTGACATTTAAAGAGAGAGAAAGAGAGAGTAGATAGGTATGGAAATGCTTTTATACCTCAAGAATAGGAGAAAGCAAACCCGTTGTCTTCTCGGATAGGTTAATGGTCACTTTCAACTCTTTGCTTGTGGTCTTGCTTGATTTAGGTAATATTACTTCGTTACATGCACACATTTGTATATGTGTATATATATATTATATATATATATATATATATATATATATATATATATAAACACAATAGATAGAAAGGTGGGGTGCTTGTGGTCCAGGTGGGTAGGATGCCCGTCCTCTCATTGAGAAGTACTATCAGTGGAGAAGGGGAAGGTGCCATCTTTATTTGGAAAACCCTGTTGAAAAATGTTTTATATATTATATAATAATTTGTATATATACTGAATGAAAAACCCACCTAACAGAGAAGCTACCCACACAAAATTACTATGTTACAATTTTGTTTTTCTTTTTTCGTTTATTATAAAACAGTAAACCTGTTCCCAAGATTCCCTGCATAAGTGATAATTTGTGTTTTATCGCAATCATCATCGATGTGTTGTTAGTTCTCACATGAGAGTTTCGTCATAGTTTTTTTTTCATCCCTGTGGAAACTCGCTGAACGGGTTATGCCTTTTTTTTATTAATTTATTTTTTATTTTTTTTATTTTTAATGCGCGTAGGGTGTTAGATGCTTCTCCTGTCATTTGTTTCTATGTTGATATTATTATTATTATTATTATTATTATTATTTTTTTTTTTTTTTTTTTTTTTTTTTTTGCTCTATCACAGTCCTCCAATTCGACTGGGTGTATTTATAGTGTGGGGTTCCGGGTTGCATCCTGCCTCCTTAGGAGTCCATCACTTTTCTTACTATATGTGCCGTTTCTAGGATCACACTCTTCTGCATCATTCCTGGAGCTACTTCAGCCTCTAGTTTTTCTAGATTCCTTTTCAGGGATCTTGGGATCGTGCCTAGTGCTCCTATGATTATGGGTACGATTTCCACTGGCATATCCCATATCCTTCTTATTTCTATTTTCAGATCTTGATACTTAATCCATTTTTTTCCCTCTCTTTTTCTCTTCAACTCTGGTGTCCCATGGTATTGCGACATCAATGAGTGATACTTTCTTTCACTTGACTTTGTCAATCAACGTCACGTCTGGTCTGTTTGCACGTATCACCCTATCCGTTCTGATACCATAGTCCCAGAGGATCTTTGCCTGATCGTTTTTCTATCACTCCTTCAGGTTGGTGCTCGTACCACTTATTACTGCAAGGTAGCTGATGTTTCTTGCACAGGCTACAGTGGAGGGCTTTTGCCACCTGATCATGCCTCTTTTTGTACTGGTTCTGTGCAAGTGCCGGGCATTCACTTGCTATGTGGTTTATGGTTTCATTTTTCGTATTGCACTTCCTACATATGGGAGAGATGTTATTTCCGTCTATCGTACTTTGAACATATCTGGTTCTTAGGGCCTGATCTTGTGCCGCTGTTATCATTCCTTCAGTTTCCTTCTTTAGCTCTCCCCTCTGTAGCCATTGCCAATTGTCATCGCTGGCTAGTTCTTTAGTCTGTCTCATGTAGTTGTCCCGTGCATTGGTTTGTTGTGGCCAGTCCTCTGTTCTTTCTGTCTTTCTCCTGTCTCTGTATATTTCTGGGTCTTCGTCTACTTTTATTAGTCCTTCTTCCCATGCACTCTTTAGCCACTCGTCTTCACTGGTTTTTCAGATATTGCCCCAGCGCTCTGTTTTCGATGTTGACGCAGTCCTCTATACTTAGTAGTCCTCTCCCTCCTTCCTTTCGTGTTATGTATAGTCTGTCCGTATTTGCTCTTGGGTGTAGTGCTTTGTGTATTGTCATTTGTTTCCTGGTTTTCTGATCTATGCTGCGGAGTTCTGCCTTCGTCCATCCACTATTCCTGCGCCTGTATCTGATTACTGGGCACTGCCCAGTGTGTTTTATGGCCTTTTATTATCATATTTTCCCGGCGTTGAGTTTTGACTTGAGTATCGCCTTGAGTCTCTGCATATATTCTTTCCTGATCGTGTCCTTCATCTCTTGGTGTTTTATATCTCCTCCTTCCATTATTCCCAGGTATTTGTATCCTGTCTCATCTATGTGTTTGATGTTGCTCCCATCTGGTAGCTTTATCCCTTCAGTTCTCGTTACTTGCCTTTTTGTAAGTTGACTAAGGCGCATTTTCTATTCCAAACTCCATCCTGATGTCCCCAGATACAATCCTTACAGTCTGGATTAGGGTATCTATTTCCTTGATGCTCTTACCATACAGCTTGATGTCGTCCATGAACATCAGATGGCGCCGTGGAGGAGTTGGTTAGGTCGTCAATAGACTTAAGTCAAAGTTAAGCAACATTGGGGCTGGTCAGTCGTTGGATGGGTGACCGCTCTCCTCGGCGTTGATTCCTTGGGAAAGGATCTTTACCATAATTTTCCTCAGTCTACTCAGCTGTAAATGAGTACCTATCCCTGATGGGTGGGGTAGGGTCCAGCTATGGGTTAAATAGCAAAACTCAGCAATGATGGAAAGAAATGAAGGAATAAACGACAACGACGTAAATGGAACCTCTGGCAACAGAGGAGCCTCGTCCGGCAACCAGGTATTCAACCCAATTGTAGGGGAAGACGGTCAGGTACTTGGAGGTCGTCATCCAGCAACTGATCAAAACCACGATTATTATTATTATTTTATTATTATTATTATTATTATTACTTATTATTATTATGAGACATTTCCTTAACCAGAGTATGAACACCGGCTAGCTATTAGCGAATATCAGCCCTGAAGAGAAGAGAATAATAAAGAAGAATTGAAAAGACCATATATAAAATCAATTCCACTGATGCTGCCATCCTCTTTAACAAAACATGTTTGAGAGAGGGTCTCCTACCTTCATTTTATTATTATATTATTATATTATTATTATTATTATTATTATTATTATTATTATTATTATAAATTAAATAAACATCATATTTAGAACACTTCATTAGAAGTATGCTGGTAGATGTGTTTAATTAAATAAAATGTCTTAATAGGAGTCCATATGAAGACTCGGTTGTCTTTGAAAAAGAAGTATTGGTTAACTTCCCTGATGGATTCTGTAGTTAATTGCGTTCCTGGTAGTTAGTCGACTCTATTGGGGTTATAACAAGGGTAGAGGAGGATAATGACCAAATAGAGTCGAGTTACTACCAAGGACGTAATTGCAGACTTCATCAATGAGATTCACAATGATTCAATGTCATAGACTGTTGAACCTTCATATATATATATATATATATATATATATATATATATATATATATATATATATATATATATATATATATATATATATATATATATATATATATATTTATTTATATATTTGCGTCCAAATGGAATAACTATACGATGAAATGAAAGCTTTTGATCCTCAAGGAGACGTGCCAAGGCTGTTGATTTCTTGGGCATCTGTCAATCAAAGTAGACTAGAGTTCGATGAGGGACACGAATTATTCCAAATGCAGTAGGGGTCAAGATGTTATCTTTCTAATTGACATCCAGAGCAATAATATCGCTTCGGTATTCATCTTACTGCGAGTTGTTTCATTTTGCTTTCACATTCGTGCATGTTATTCATTACTGTTGTTAGCGCCTCAGTGGCATGGTCGGCTTGGCGTTGGCCTGCCACCTTTGCGGCCGTCAGTTCGATTCTCGGGCACTCCATTGTGACCGTTCGGGAAACATTTCCCAAAAGGAATTGTGAAATGAGCCCCCAAGTGAATGTTAGAAACACCTGGAAAACGTTCATCAAAAACAGCGACCCCGACTAGTGATTAAGCTGAGAAGTAGTAGTAGTCCTCTTGTTTCTGTTTCTTTTTATATGAGTACAATGTTTTTTCTATTGTTGTTGTTCCTTTTATTTGATACAGTTTTTTTCCTATTGTTGATGTTTCCTTTTATATGAGTACAGTGTTTTTTCATGGATAGCTGCCTGTTGACACTGTGTAAATACGTCTTTTCCCCATCCGACAATCGTCTTTTGCACGAATACTGAAGTCATCGCAGTGAAGGCGATTAAAATCTGAACATTTTGGGGCTTGGTGTTACCGATAGAGATAAACGCCGAGGAGAACCAAACAGAGAACATACAAATCTTATTGCGTAATACTGCGAAGAAAGATGAGAGAAATTCTTATGAACATGAGGTCGTAGCAGATAGAAACTCGGATGTCGGTGCATTTGACAAATCCTTCCAAAGGAGCGAGTTGGCCTCCTGTGGGAACCGATGCCGAAACACGATAAAATCATCCCCGTCGGAACTAACGCAGTGGGTCCCGTAATGAGATTTGGGAGCTTTCCGTTAGGTTCGTCATCACGGAGGTCAGGCAAAGTGTATATTTTGTATGACGGGTGTGTGGGGTACTGCGTGCCCCGGGAGAGGCGGTGGGCATTGCCTGGGAGTTCTTGACCTCATGATTCTCGCTCGAGATAGAAAGAGGGAAAGACTGAAATTTTCAATGCTATTCTCAAGGCGAACCTCATTCCGCACCTTTTGTAAATGAAATTTCTGATGAGTGTACGTGGTACATTCTCTCCTGGGTCGCCGAGGACACATAAACCGACCCCCGTACAGGTGATTGTGGTTACAGTGGGGTTCATTTATAGTCTAGAACTCTGTACCAATTGGACTGTTTAGTGGACATAACCTGTAGTTCTAATGAGGCTACAGTAACCTCTTAAAAAGATATTAATTCCAGACTTAAAAATGAATTTCATTCATTTTTATGTCTGGAAACGTCTAGCAACTTATTAATTGGGTGGTTGCGTTCTGTATCTTTCTTTGTAAAAGCATTAAACAAAATTGATGTCAGTGCTAGAGGTTTAAGAATTACATTTTAATCGGAATGTTTTCACGAAGTACCGGGAAATCCTACAAATGAACGACGAGTTTCATTCAATATAATAAAAAAAACATTAAATAAGGTAGTAATTCGAGCTTGTGTATAGAGTTATATTATTATGGAGTAACTTTTTATAGAGAAACTTATAGCAGTTCTGCAATGATTGAAGTCATGACAAGGGATGATTTATTTTTGCTAGATTAGAAGCTCAGAAATATCCAACATCTCAACAAACGGTAGATTTGACTTGCATACTACATTTAAGAAAATTATCTGTAGGTACACATAATGATGCCAGTTAAGAAAACCTTTGATATATCCCATAATTATTTCCTACACCAATCACAATACGGCATTTCAAATCCAGATACTGTTCAAAGCAAAGCCGGAAGATTAAATATAACTTGATTCATCTCATGACGGATAACTCGGGACATGTGTACCTCTATCTTTGTTGGACGAGTGGGTTACGTGTTCGTCTACCGATTCGGTAGTCCCGAGTGCGATTCCCCGCTCTGCCAACGTGGAATTAGAGGAATTTATTTCTGGTGATTAGAAATTAGTTTCTCGATAAAATGTGGTTCGGATCTCATAATAAGATGTAGGTCCCGTTGCTAGGTAACCAGTTGGTTCCCAGCCACGTAAAAATATAATCCTAGAAGAGCTGTTAACCAGCTCAGTGGTCTGGTAAAACTAAGATATACTTATTTCTTAGTGTTATTAATTTGAAGAAATTAAAAACATTGTGTACGGCAAATAAAAGCGAATGTATTTTTGATAACAACGAAATTAATGGAACCGCTTGAGAAGAGAAAACATTAAGATTCATGTGTTTTATTCGGAAATGGTGATGGAAGAACATTTCACTCGAAAATGAACCGTCCTTCCGGCATTTTAATGGCTTCGGGGAAGTCGCGGCATATGATTCGGTTAGAAAGTTCCGTGGCACTTTCTGCCCGTCACTCAAAGCATCTGTTCCAAGCGCACAAAAATCACCTTAGTAGCTGAGGACACAGCGAAAAATCCTTACGAGACTTCAGTTAAAAGCGTATGATAATAATAACGACAATAATAAAACGTTTTTAGATGTTTCTAATCAACAGCGATCTCGGAGGTAGTATTTATTTATCATCCGCTCCAAGTTCCCATCTTTTGAGCGTCCTTGGCTGAAGTCACGCTCGCACAAGCCGCCCTCCGCCACGCAACTCGTCCAAGAAGGGCCAAGGATCACGAAATCGTGTTGTTTTCCCGCGTGTAAACACCGCTCTCGAGAAAAATCGGTTTTCTCTTCCATGCGAAATCGACGTCGTAGAGAAGAGAGGCATCTGCTACACTTCTGGGAAGTCGCTTGGGACCGAATGTTGGAGATGGAAGGTAGATCTTAAAAATTACGTCTCATATTCTCTTTCTGTTTCTATACAATATTTTACATTATATATATATATATATATATATATATATATATATATATATATATATTATACATAAATACATGTATATATATTTTTTCTTTTACAGAGTAATTATCTAATGATGCTCGATACGTGATAGGAGATATATATATATATATATATATATATATATATATATATATATATATATATATATATATATATATATATATATATATAATATCTAGATATATATATATATATATATAAATACATCAGTTTTTAAATGTTCATGGACGTGAAATAGATAAGAAACCTATCACATGTCTAATATCCTTAGCTAATTACGATGAAAAAAGTAAAAATAAATACCTTAAATGAAAAATGTACCGAATAAAACTTGAATAAAAAACCCGCCAAAAAATAAAAACACAAATAAAAGAATGAAAAAAAAAAAAATAGAGACAAAAGAATTTTGATGATCTGGAACGAAAGATAAGAAGGAACTTAAAAACCTTGAATATTTAACTCTCTTTAATCTATCGTCCATCTTCGGCCACTAGAGATACTGTTTGATTCGAAGGACGCATGACTCTCACACTAAACTTCGTGCATCACTCTCTCTCTCTCTCTCTCTCTCTCTCTCTCTCTCTCTCTCTCTCTCTCTCTAAGTAGAATGTATACCTGTATACATACCTCCTGTTACCCGGCAATTGCCAACTGAATCGATAACCTCTGGCGGTCAAGGACCCTCATGCATTCGTATATCCATTCAATCGACTCGATGAGGACTGAGCTTCGATGAGAAAATTGACGCGACAATGGGTCACAATGAGGCCTCAAAGGCCAACAGAGTGAGTGTGGCGAGTGGATTATTGAAAGGTTTTTGTGGTCAACGGTGTCCTTGTCATGAATAAAAGAAAGTTCTCCAACGGAGTGTAAGTGTATAATCCATAATTATCTGTTTTAGTGACAACAAAAGGACTTCTCTCTGACTTTTAGAGGACTTGACCTGATAGAGCAGTATCGGATTATTGAGGGTCTCGATGTAAGCAGATAGGGTACTATTACGTTGTCTGAATGTGTCCTCCGCTTGGTCATTGGAAGTCTATACGGGTTTCATTCTCCTGTGGTTGGTGCTCAATAGGCCACGTGTTTGCATTTGTTTGTACGTGTGTCTGCTTTGTATCGTTTCGTTTGGTCCTTTTATGCCTTTTTGTATTTTTTCTCTCTCATTTTCACTAATTCATGAATGTATTTGTTTCAGTTATAATATGTATGGATCTTTATTTGAAAATTTTCTGTCTGATATGTATTCAGTATTTCCAAAAACAAAGGCCATTGATAATGACGCCTAAATGTTCTTTTGTAACCCAGTCCAGAAGAAAACTTAGGAAATGACATGATAAAAGGTGAGGCTTAACCACGAAGGAAGCTTAGTATAACATTCCCTTTTCTTAGAGGCGGAACTGTCACTTTCTTGGTGTTGAGGTTCAGGTTTTCACTTTATGTTACGCCTTTCCCTTATTCCTTGGGAGTAGCTCAGCTATTCTATTTTTGGGGTAGCCGTGGCGGTGGAGGGGGTTGGGGAGTGGGGACTCCCGGGCGACATTAAGGGAGACATGACACTACCATCCACCCCATCTAAACTTGTTTGTCCGTCCCGGGTGGGGTGGGGTAGGTAGGTATGGGAGACATCCACACATGCAAATCTGTTTGTCCACCCTGGGGATCCTGCAAGCGTAGTACACGCCAGCAAGCTCATAATAATAGTAATAATATTAATTTT
The DNA here is from genome assembly GCF_015104395.2 of Macrobrachium nipponense. Lineage (NCBI taxonomy): Eukaryota > Metazoa > Arthropoda > Malacostraca > Decapoda > Palaemonidae > Macrobrachium > Macrobrachium nipponense. Next base: position 53,399,396 of record NC_061091.1, read on the forward strand.
CAGATGTTTCCTCCAGTTTGCTTCCACTTGAGACATTGGAATGTTTGTAAATCTTCAACAATCTAGTTATGTCATTGTTATAATCAAAGTATTATTATCAATATTATTATGGTGATGGGAAATTGCTGGGAATTACTGGTTCCAAGTACTATTAATCAAAGATATTACTTAACTAAATGAATTGCTGGAGAGAGAGAGAGAGAGAGAGAAATTGATCCCCTGGTAATTAAAGCCTAACTCTGTACAGTGTATGAAACTCTCCATGTGCTGTAGTAGAAATTCTCAGCTACGACCAGGCAGCGGTCAGTTGTTCCCTAGATGCGGTCAAGTGAAGGTGCGTCGGCGACGCCTCCAGAATTGGACTCTGTGGTGCCAGATGCACGAGCCATGGCTGAACTTTCCCTGGGATCAAATAAAAACTACTGAAGCTAGAGGGCTGCAATTTTGTGTGTTTGATGATTGGAGAATAGATGATCAACATAAAAATTTGCAGCCCACTAGCCCCAGTAGTTTTTAAGATCCGAGGCTCCATGGAACCTCCTTTGCACTATAGTAGATTCACGTCGGCCATGCATCCGATGTCTAGGCCAGTCCCTTACGACGCTCCTGATTGGCTGTTGATAAGCCAATAACCGGTCTGGAAACTCTCAGTCTCTCGAGAGAGTTCACATAGGCAGGATGTATGTTCCACATCTCCTGAGGGACTACGTGAACTCTTTCGAGAGACTGAGAGTTTCCAGCCCGGTTATTGGCTTATCAACAACCAATCAGGATCGTCGTAAGGGACTGGCCTAGACATCAGATGCACGGGAGGTGTGAAGCTGCTATAGCTCCATATGGAGGGACAAAAACGGAGTCAAGAGAAGAACATCAGATAAAAAAAAGGTGGGGGGGGGGGATCGGGAAAAAGAACCAGGAAGAAGGAAAGAGAGGAGGAGGAAGAAGAGGAGGAGCTCTCCCGCAAGCATTCGCTGTCATGACAGCAACAAGCGACTGCAATAACCTTGGAACAAGGAATGGGACGGGTCGGTCGAGCGAGCGACCGGCCGAGAAATGAGAACTTGTCCAGGTGGTGATGTGGAACGAAAAATCAAGTGGTCATTGTGACGGTGTGATCGCTTCCCTTTTTATGTATCTGTGATTATACATATATATATTATATTAATATTATATATATATATATATATATATATATATAGCTATATTAGGTAATTGCTATAGTGGCCGGCCATGTAGCTATTCTTAACAACGAGAGGCCCTGAGTTCACTACTTGAGGTCGTAGCAATGCCATAGGCAATTCCCATCAAATCATACTGTGTACTTTTGTTTTTAAGCAACATTGAGTAGACTATGGCAAGTTGCAGCTCTCTCTCTCTCTCTCTCTCTCTCACACACAATTTTGACTCGTTATCTACGATCCTTAATCTTTCTCAGGTGATTATCAGGCCAGCCCTGACCGCCCTCCACCCCCCCCCCCTACCTCAAAAGCCCGGGAGTTGCAGGTGAGTCCCCCATCACCAATCCCCTTTCCCCAATCCCTATAATCCGCCGTGGCCCCCCAGACCATAAAGAATTTAATCAATACGTCTGAAGAGTACTCATCCACTTGCCTTGACCCCGGATCACCCGAGCTGAGTCCTGTCCGGTCTTTCTTTCAGAGTCACTTCAGAACGAAGCTAGAGAATTAATCGCTCAGGTATACAATGCAGGTGTGTCTGGGTGGGCTTGTGTTTCAGTGCAGGGCTAAGGAAGGATTTTCTTCCTTTGTTTTGCGAATTACGGTGTAGGATATGCTACACACACACACACACACACACACACACACACACACACACACATATATATATATATCTATATATTTATATATATATATAATATATATATATATATATTTATATATATATATATATATATTTTATATATATTTTTATATTTATATATATATATATATATATATATATATATATATAACCGTGCATGTTAAGAAATTTTTCGATTCTGACTACACTTTAAAATCCTATCTTCTACTGTTTCATATTTTTCTTGTCTTCTACTGTTTCATATTTTTCTTGATTATAAATTCCCATCTGCATTTGAGGAAAGTATATGATTAGGAGAAAAACGATTAATTTACTCACCTTAATATCTCACGTAGGAAAAATGCTGTTTAGTTTTATAAGAAGCAACCCACTGGCAGTTTAGATAAAAGCAATTTAAGAGATTATGATAATTGCTGTTCTGCCGGCACTTTATTATGAGAGAGTGTATATATACCTCCGAAGGGCACGAAGACGGGGCGAAGAGAACGTAGATAAATAGCAAATAAGCGGATAACCAAGGTAGCAATAAAGACTGCAGGCTTGACCGCGGATGGCGTTTGTTTGGTGAAGGGTTCGCCATTTTGATGTTTATTCCGTCGCAGTTTTAAGAGCCGCAAAGTTAATTAGCTTTAATACTTCTAAATTAATCTGTTTCCTCTACACCACAACGATCACGGCTACATTCACATGTTAGTCGTAGAATCATGGATGGACAATATTTCGGAAGACTGTCACTTCCAAAATATTCCAAGGCTTTTGTCCAGTCTTACTTTTGTCATTATTTTTAAAGTAAGACTTTAGGAGCTGGAGACAGTGTGATTGATGGTCATGCTTAAAGATCCGCTTTTTTTTTATCCTGACCATTCTATATTACCTAAATTTTTAATACTTGTACCTCTCTTTGCTTATATATATATATATATAGTATATATATATATATATAGTATATATATATAATATAGATACCTATATATATATATATATATGTTTATAGTATATATATATATACATATATATATAAAATAATAAATATATATATACCACTATCCCCCACCCCATATCTATAGATATTTATAGATATACAGTTATATGTTTGTTGGCTTGCCTTCACTGTTTAATACGTCGTTTGAATAATAATAATAATAACAATTATCCTCATAGTAGCACGAGTCTTCAAATGGAGAAACAAATCCACAGTTATGTCAATGTACATATATTTAAATTTAAAATTTCTATAAGGATAGTACTTTCGGGAATCTGTTCGGTTCCCCTTATCAATCTGATTAAGGGGAACCGAACAGATTCCCGAACGTTATCCTTGCTGTTTTAAAGAATTTAATTATATTAGAGGAGATTTCACATGAAGCTGTGGACTTTGTTTTCTCCAAATTAATTAAGTAACTAATCAATAATACGAAGTAATGAAATAATATAGAATAATGAATGAACTAATAACCTCAATAAAATAATTAATAATAATAATAAACTTAATTTCCAAAATAAGGGATTTTTTTGGGTTGCTTCATATATGCACCTTTGATATTTTGTAAATATATACGAACAAATAAATAAGCAAATGAGTAAATTATTGAATAGTTATTTATTATATATATAATAATAATAATAATAATAATAGCTTGCAACTTTGGTAGGTTGTGTTGATGCTACGAGGGTACTCGTGGACCAGTACCATTACCGGAACAAAGTCAGCTCATTCCTGCTTCAGTCTTGATGTTTATCTCGCATATCTTGATACGCAGAGATATTTTCAATGAAGAGTTGCCATATAGGGATTTTATAGTAGTGACGTGAGCTGTATTACGTAAGAGGTATCAAGTACGAATTCTTGTTAAATCTGAAATGGTTTTTTGAACAAAAAGCTGCTTCTTCTTCTTCTTCTTCTGTTCTTCTTCTTCTTCTCTTCTTCTTCTTCTTCTTCTTCTTATTATTATTATTATTATTATTATTATTATTATTATTATTATTATTATTATTATTATTATTATTATCAAAAGGTAGACTTTCATATGAAGCAATCCAAAATATCATTTTTTGGGTATAAGTGGATTATTATTATTATTATTATTATTATTATTATTATTATTATTATTATTATTATTATTATTATTAAAAGGTAGACTCATTCGTATGAAGCAGCCAAATAATTTCATTATTTGGTAATAATTGGCTTATTATTATATTATTCACAATCTGCAACCGTTCATACAAAACAAGCAAAAATTCAGGCCACTGACTTCCATAGCAAACTTGCACCGAAAGGTATTCCCGTGCCTGCCTAATAAAGAAGAAATGTGTTCATTTAGCATCCCAGCCTGTTCGTTTTCGCTTCGTGTCCCGTCCAGGGAGAATCGCTTCCGGTGAAAAGGCCCGTTTCAGTCACAGCTGGCCCTCGTCGGGCACCGCCGGAAAGATTCACGGAGGCTTCAGCACCTCTGAAGAGGGATGTTGTCACAGGTGGGTGATTATCGCACGACACAAGGTGAACTCTGGCGATGCGTGGGTTCAAGGCATGTGGGATGCTCTCTCTCTCTCTCTCTCTCTCTCTCTCTCTCTCTCTCTGTGCCTGTGGTAAGGGTGGCTCAAGGATATTTTAGGATATTGGGCGATTGACCTTTGGCTGTGTCCTGCGCTTGTGGTGCGTGGGAGAGAACGTGGAAGTGTTCGTATTGAAGGATGTTTTTTTTTTTCAGTGATCAAATCCTACTGTGATTATATGTTCAGTGAGGCTGTAGCATTCTTCCAAAATCCTGATCCTAGGGTCTTAGAAAAGGTCTTATGAGTATGTTTTTTATCAATAGTGGGTCACATCGCGACTCGTGAAACAACAGAAGAAATGTTTCGTTGTGATCTGCGTAGGGGCTGAGGATTGATGCTGTCTAAAAAATAAATCAGGATACTGATCTTGTCTCAGACGTAGAGAGGCGTATTATGTGTGGATGTCAATTGCAGTCGGGGTTTTTACCACTTTTGGTGGGTGTAGTATACCAGAGCTAGGTAACCTACACTTGTATATATTAAATAAATAAAAAGGGTTCTTAACAGGGGGTATCCATACCCCTTGGGGGTATGAGAACCACATGCTGGGGGTATGGCGACTTTTTGATCTCTGTGTATTTTGTAATTATATTTTGATTTTTAATGAGTTCCAATGTTAGACATAAGTCAATTTTAAATTAAATTATAACTATAAGGAATAAGATACTAAATGTTTATGATTTTCTTGTATATATATATATATATATATATATATATATTAATATATATATATATATAGAATATATAAATGCTTATAGATATAGATATATATATATATATATATATATAATATATCTTATAATATAATATATATATCTATATCTCTCTCTCTCTCCTCTCTCGATCTCCTTCTTTTAGAATATTTTTATGTAATTCCAGGACTCATGGCGTATTTTACGAATGTCAATATTTTTTCCTCTTACATTGGTTGGAGTTCGATCTGGTCCGTATCGTTTCAGTCGAACTCCTGATATTTAGATCTCAAGCCTATTTAAGGTGCGTCAGCCTTGTCCTTTTTCTCCAAACTCACCCTCTTATTAAAAATCTTTAATTGATTTCCGTAAGGAACGGTGACTGCAAGGCTATCGTTTTCGTTTATGAGTCTGTGCGTATTTGTCTGGGTTAGGCCCGCTCTTTGCTGTTGACTTATTATCTTCTATTGTTTCTCCTTCTTATTCCTTTGAGGTTCAAAGTTAGTTTTGATCATTATTTCCGTCTTCAGCGGTGCTGTTTTTGTCCTCTTTATCCTTAGGATTGGGATAGCATGTTACATACACGTACATAATGTATGTATGTATGTATGTTATACGCCTTATACACATATTTATATATACAGAATATCATGTATTTATGTATGTATACACATTAATTAAATATATATTTATATAATAAGTATGTACATATGTATGTGTACACATATTACATTTATTATATATATATATATATATATATATATATATATAATATATATATATATATATATATTATATATATATATATATATAATGTACACAAATATGTGTATATGTATATATATACATATATATATATATATATACATATATAATATATATATATATATATATATATATATATAGTGTATGATTCACTGTAAAAGGCGTCAAAATTCAGCTAGTGCTTAGGAGGTTTTTCTGCACAGGAGGTTCTTCCACGATTCACGATTTAGCAGTTGAAAAGTGAACCGGGCGTATTCTTGTTTCTTCTTTGTTACGGGAAAAGGCAAGGCTTAATGTTGATTATATATATATATATATATATATATATATATATATATATATATATATATATACAAATATGTGTATATGTATATATATATATATATATATATATATATATATATACATATACACATATTTGTATATATATATATATATATATATATATATTATATATATATCAACATTAAGCTTGCCTTTTCCCGTAACAAAGAAGAAACAGAATACGCCCGGTTCACTTTTCAACTGCTAAATCGTGAATCGTGGAAGAACCTCCTGTGCAGAAAACCTCCTGAGCACTAAATGACTTTTGACGCCTTTTACAGTGAATTCATCCGCAGTGCGTCGAATCCTTAGAACACACAGTACCTACACGCTGCTCCATTCCCTTCCGCCCGGAACGCACGCTCTTTCTCCTGGATGTTGAAGCGTCTACTTTCTAGTACAAGGGTTCTTAACAGGGGGTATCCATACCCCTTGGGGGTATGAGAACCACATGCTGGGGGTATGGGACTTGATCTCTGGGTATTTGTATATATTTGATTTTAGTGTCACGTATACATGGTTACATTTTGTAAATTAATAAATATATAAAATTATAAATGTTTTTTGTTTCCGTGTATGTTCTTTTCCTATACCTAAAGTAAGTATTAGACTAAGTAAATTAAGTTATATTGTCAGCAAATAGGACTTAAGTGGACGTAAGCAAAAGGTGTATGGAACCATATTGGTCAATTCATTGGGGGTCTGGAGTCATCAATAGGTTAAGAACCCCAGAGCTAGAATCTCTTTCTTTCCATCTGTCCAGCCCTTCCTTCCTGTCTCCCTCTCCCCCAGTATTGCCATATTGTGCCCCAACCTGTCAACCTCCATCCCCCATCACATGACCAGATCATCTGGCAACAGCGATTCAGTCCTGTCAGATGTCACTGTGCAAGTCTAGTCTGCTTTTTACGTAGTCAGAAAAACGCCACCTTCTATGAATACTTTTGAAATTGAATATTTTTTATTATTATTTACTTGGACTTTAAGGTACAAACATTTCTAAAGATTTTAAGTCAGTTTTATCTTCTGGTGTTATATACCAGCACGGACTTGGTTTGCAGAGCAGGTTGTAGCCAGGTATCTGCTAGCATTATTTTCCTTAAATGATGGTAAAGTGTTAGGTTCTCAAGATGTTTTTTTAGGATTTAGTAAAATGTTTTCTTTTAGGGAGTCAATTTCCAAGGGTTAGAATAGTTTCCCGTAGCCTGCTGCGTTAGACGTAGGAAAGTATATAGGCCTAGACAGCGAAGTCAGTTACCGGAAAGGCCCAATCCTCCGTCGTTGAATCTTGGAAGTTTCCAAATCCGGATTTACGCTGGAATAGAAAAAAAAGTCTCCTGTTGACGGAATAGCCTAACGTTGAAACCCTCCACAGATCCACCATGCTATTAAAAAAACTCAAGAGTTGAAGATCCTCTGCAATAGCACCCGAAGGTTTTTGAGAACTCTCCCGAAGGGTTTCTGAGACCACGAGTCCATAAGCCTCAAGGCTTCCGAAACCAGACCCAGCAAGTAATTGCTATGAGACAAAAATGTGTTTCTGAGATAGACCAGTGCTGGGCGTGTCTGGCTCTCTGCCAAGGTAGAATACCAGACACCTGGGTCCCTGAGGAGCGACCTGAGGGGACTGGATCCCCTGGGTATTATCTGTGGGAAGGGCAGAAGAGGCTGCCTTAATGGGTGGATGAGCATAGGTCTTGATGATTGTACTTCGATAAGAGGGCTGGATTTAAAATCTTATAAGGGAATTATATATATAATGTATGTATATATATCCAAGCACATTTATTTATTTATATACATACATACATACATACATACATACATACATACATACATACATACATATATAGATATATATATATATATACATATATATATGTGTGTGTGTGTGTGTATGTATATATATAATAAATAAATATGCTTGGATATATATACATACACACACACGAAAATGTGCAGCCGCACGGGTAAAAAAGAAGGTAATACAGCTATAGTGGCCGACATAATACGTAGGAAATGAAAGAAATTAAATTGGACAAAGCAATACCATGAACTGTGTACTTATAGCTTTGTTGTTTATAGTAAGCTGGTTCAAGTACGGTGCAAGTGGGACATTTTATTGAGTCTGAGAGAGAGAGAGAGAGAGAGAGAGACCTTACCTTACCTTACAGACCTTACATCTAGTTCGGGTTGCCCCAGGTCCCTCAGTATGAGGCACCTCTAATGTCTACCAGAGAGTTGCTAGTACATCTTCCGGTATAGTTTGCATCTTCCAATCTTGGATGGTCTGGGACGCAGCTTAGATATTTGTCGAGCTTATCCTTAAACACATCTACGCTCAGATGACCTGGCAACGCATTGAATAGACGCTGCATTATCGATGCTGGTGCGTAGTGGATTAATGTCCTGTGTGCTTTCCTTATTTTTTTCCTGGTATATTTTTGGGCACTATTAATCTACCTCTGCTTGCTCTTTCTGATATTTTTAGCTCCATGATGTTTTCAGCTATTCCTTCTATCTGTTTCCATGCCTGAATTATCATGTAGCGTGAGAGAGATTCACCCAACATATTCAGAAGGTCGAACGTATGTCCCTTGCAATGTATACAATGTGACTTAGTCAAGCGTGGCATGCCAGTACCGTCTCAGTACTTAAACAATAAGAGTAGTCTCTCTCTCTCTCTCTCTCTCTCTCTCTCTCTCTCTCTTAACTTTCTAAACCATAGCTTTCAGAAAGCTGGAGAAGAAAAGAGACAAAACCCCCCAAAATTCCTGAACCTCGGGAAGAAAAGACCAGAGGGATGCTTACTCCTTCCTTACACGGGATGGATTAATAGGCCTTTTGTGCAAATTTACAATGGAACCTTCTTGACCCCTAGATGACCTCCCTCCCACTCTCCCTCTCTCTCTATCTCTTTCTCTCTCCCTCCCTCCCCCTCCCACTTGTTCCTTATTGGGATGGAAGAGAACTTTCCCTCCCACTCCGTACTCCGTAGACACACACGATGGATAGTTGGCTGTACTTTTTTATGCTTAGTCTTTTGTCATTTTATTGTTGCAGTTATATTTTTCTTTGTGTATTTTTTATTATTTCTTTTCTTTGATTTTCCTGTTGTACGTATTCGCTGATGTTTTGTGTTTTTTATTTTATTTTGTATTATTTTTATTTTTGGGTGTGGTCAGTGCCACTCGTTCTGAAGAAAGATTGCAGACAATTCTTTTCAAAAGGCATTACGGTAGAAAAAGATTCAGAGAGAGAGAGAGAGAGAGAGAGAGAGAGAGAGAGAGAGAGAGAGAGAACAGCAATAATAATTTCAACGACTTATAATCTCTCAGTCAAAAAACCTTTTCTTATATTCATTGCGTTATGTTATGCAGCAGTTTGATTGCATGATACTTTTTACAAAACTCAACATTTAAACTTCGAAAGTGACGCTTGTTACGTAACTTAGCATTGGTATATTGTGCTTAATATTTCTCGAAAACATTCAGTCATATACAATTGTAGCATGATTGTGTAAATTGGATCGGTGATTGCGAGAACAATACTTTCGCTCAATATCAGAGTTTTATGAGGAATAATTATTGATAGTTACAGACATCTCTCTCTCTCTCTCTCTCTCTCCTCTCTCTCTCTCTCTCTGTATATGAATATTTATGAGAAATTTAAGATATATCAGTTCGGTCTCCCCTCTATCTCAGTATAAATGAACTTTAAGGAAAATAGCATTGTTCCTAATTTCCTAATATATATTGCTAACAGCTATTCACTGATATATATATTCTCTCTCTCTCTCTCTCTCTCAATGCTAACGAGAAGAAAGTGAGATTGTGGAAAGCGAGAGTATAAGAGAGAGACCTTACCTTACAGAGAGAGAGAGAGAGAGAGAGAGAGAGAGAGAGAGAGAGAGAGAGAGAGAGAGAGAAGCTCCCGCGATGGCTGTCAGTCAGTCTTGCCAGAGACGGAAACTCATTCTGTGGTTATCGACGAAAGCCTGGAAAGTTAATGGGAGGTGAACCCATTAGTTAATGGCAGACGAACCCTCAATGTAATGAGAGAAGAAGCCACTATCTAATGAGCCTGCAATTAAAAGTGGCTCTTCGATGGCAGTGGATAAGTTCCGATAAAGCTGCGCAGAGGGAACACGGTTAGGAGATGAAGAAGTCCGCGAGGGAGACATGATGTTCGAAGTCGCGAGTCTTAGAAATAAGATTTAAAAGGAAGAATCAAGAACGACTGGTCATGCAGCATTCGGTTGAAGACTGCCCAAGCGTGGCGGGCAAATAAGGCCGAAAATCCATTTATTAACCAGACCATTTTCAACCTCAACTTCGACATTTCCATCGGTTCTTGCTTAAGGATCCCGGCTCCTCTTCTCCGACCTTCGATAATGTTATTGGTTCTTGAAACCTCACCCGGTATTGAGGGATTCTTTATAATAGGAGTCGATCGAATCCCCATAACTTTTCTGCGAAATATTATACGGGCTTCAAGGGGTATTGATTGACCAAGCGATACTATCCTGGGGTTTCATAACATAAATTGACATGGCGTCGCTACTCGGGCAATTTGGTGCGATTTAGGGCACTTAGTACTTTAGGTCTCTTTTAACCCGACTGGATATTCAGCATCTTCGGGGAATCTCCGTACCTTTAAGATACTTAGCTCACTTCATGACATTTAAAGCCATCAAAGCATTGAGCACCTTTGACATTTAACTTCGTCAAGACCTTTAGCCCTTTCATGACATCAGGTAAGTTTTGGAGGTTTAGCCTCACCAGGACGTTTAGTTCCCTGTGTGACATTTACTCAGTGAGGGGGTAGTGCCGTCAGTGCGCCTCACGTGGAGCACAGTAGGCATTACTTTAGGTTCTATGCAGTGTCTCTTCGGCCCCCCCAACTGCTACCTCTTTCATTCCTTTTACCGTACCTCTGTTCATATTCTCTTTTCTTTCATCTGGATCTCCACCTGCTCCTAACAATTGTTTCATAGTACAACTAAGATGTTCTCCTCCTGTGACACCTTTTAAACCCTTTTACTGTCAATTTCCGTTTGAGCATTGAATGACCTCATAAGTTCCGGAGCTTGGCCTTTGGCCTAAATTTTATATAGATTCCTGTCCTTCCTATCCTGTGTAGCATTTAGCCCCATCAGATCACAAAGTCGTCAAGACATTTATTTAGCTGCTGTAGAACGTGAAACTTTCGGGGGGCGTGGGCGAGAGCACATTTTGAACCTCGGAAATAATTATTTGTTTGACCTTTATTAAATTCCAAGGCAATGATCGATTAAAAAAAAAACGAAACATTTAGTGGCTGTATTCCAAACCCCTTTACTGTGGCAACTGGTTGCTGATGATTGGTTATGAAACTTGCATGACAGTGGGAATCATACTGGGACTGAACGATGCTGAGGAATAGAAACGAACTTTTTGTGAATGATAATACGATTATCATCCCCATAGGGGGGGAGTGCTGTCAGTGCACCTCATTCAGTGCAATGTAGGCATTCATTAAGGTTCTTTCCAGCGTCCCTTCGGCCCCTAGCTGCAACAACTTTCATTCCTTTTACTGTGCCTCTGTTCAATTCTTTCTTTCATCTTACTGTCCACGCTCCGATAACAATTGTTTCATAGTGCAAATAAGAGGTTTTCCTCCTGTTACATCTTCGTAACCTTTTACTGTCAATTTCCGTTTCACCGCTAAATGACCTTAGTTACCCCAAGCAGTGCTTGGCACAATGCCAAAAATCTATATAAATCAATCAAAACTGTATACAAATACAGTTATCATTGGCGATGGCGATTATGATGAATGCAATGAGATTTTAATAAGAAAATAGATTATTATTCCAATTCCCGTAGTTTCCAAGCGTAACTATATAAGCATTTATCTTTACGTTGAATTTCGCTGAATCCGTCTACGGTCTCCAAGTGCCTCGATAAAACTGACGATAAGAAATAAAAAAAAAATTCCTTCTTCACAAAGTAATATGATTTAATTAAGGGTAAGGGCATTGGGCTGTACATCTTAACGACCTCTTATTAGAAATTGTATGCCGTTCTAGAACTGAGATGCGGCCATGTCTGGCTGATTCGAATAATCAGTTGACATTATGTTTATGTGATCGGATTAATATTTTTTTTTCTTGTGAACAGTCTTAGACGTATTGGCAAAGAGAGAGAGAGAGAGAGAGAGAGCCAGGGAGAAGACGGAGAAGAGAGAGAGAGAGAGAGAAGAGAGAGAGAGATAAGAGTATCCAATAAGAAGGCAGGCAGGTGTGCTTAATTAACTTGGCAGGTGTATGGCTAATGCGAATTTGTTCTGGTCGTATTATATTTGTCTGTTGCTTCTCAGTTTATTTGTACTTGTTTTTCACTGTAGTGGATGAAGAGATCTTTAATCTAGTCCACGGGCGTTTTTTCGTTTCTTTAAAGTGAATTGGACCTTTTGTTAATCCTGCATTGTCCGCTGGTATATGCCTACCTGTACTGTGTTTCTCTTTGTTCTGATCAATCTTGCCTTGAGTAAAGGGTCGTTAAGACCGAAAGATCTCGGCAGTTCTCGTCTTTTCACTTTCCTCCATACCATTACCTATATATATATATATTATATATATATATATAGATATATATATTATATATATATATATATAGTGGATATATACTATATATATTAGGCCACAAATAGTGTTTGGAAAAACTGTCTCATTGTTTCTAAACCAGGCCACGTTTCGCGTCCTGGCCAGCGAGGTTAGCGCTTATCATTTGTAATTCCCCTGGGGTTTAAGTTATTCCCAGGCTATAATGAATTCGGAATGAAATTATTTTTACGGCTTAACATTAGAGAATATAAAAAAGTCATGTTTGTTGTAGTGACTATATATAAATATATATATATATATATAATATATATATATATAATATATATATATATATATACATACGTATATATATATTTATATATATATGTATATGTATATATACATATATGTATGTATACGTATATATGTATATATACGTATATATTGTGTATTATTAGGATGTTACATGTATAAGCATTGCATTACGTCAATCATTTGTGAATATTAACTGACAACCCCCGGCGTCCTAAATCCTTCACCTTTATGCTGAACTGAACTCTCCACCTTCTCCTCTCCCCCCCCTTCCCCCCCATTCCAAAATATTCTGAAGAAATGGCTCAGGACCATCTGATTTAAAGTGACACACGAAATACCGAGTTGAAGAGAAAGACGCGGATTCTGGGTCAGCCGGAAGACCGCTTTTCCGTGGCTTCCAAAATGATGTGGAGAGATCAATTGATGTTTCGTGATGGGAGCTGCTGATCGCCGGAGCTCAGTCACGGTCTCATTTTTTTTTCTTTATTAGTGAAAGGTCCACTTCGCAAGGCGGTCAGATGTGTGACGAAAGTTAAAGGCCTAATTTTTATGTCTGTTTTAACAAATAGCTCCAGTACTTATTTAATAAACGTACCAGCTTTGTTGATTGGTTGTTTTGGTTATTTTTGACATTACAGGCATTCTGCTATTATGATAATAACAATGGTGATTCTAATCCTGTTCCTGTTTGTTGTTATCTATTTATTTATTTTTGTTTGCTTCCTAATAACTATTTTTGTAACTACGATTCTGAAGTTAACCCATTTTGATCCTCTAACCAAATTTTGAGTTGTGGTTTTTGTATTATATTTTTTTTATGTCGATAACGTCTCTCTTAGCTTACAATATAGTTCTGGTTTCGATGACCGTAGTCACTGCGATGCCTTTCAGAAACTAATCAGTTATATAGTAGTTAATGAACCTTCTTTCTTGTTGCAGGTGAAGGTTTATTCTGCTTGATGTCTTGCTTGGCGATCGTTCGTAGGTAATGTAGTTTATTATTATATTATTATTATTATTATTATTATTATTATTATTATTATTATTATTATTATAAATAATGGCTATTTCTACGGCATTCAATTTGTATAGTTTCTCGATGTGGTTCGGATCCCACAGTAAGCTGTAGGTCCCGTTGCTAAGTAACCAATTGGTTACCAGCCGTGTAAAAATATCTAATCCTTCGGGCCAGCCCCAGGAGAGCTGATAATTAGTTCAGTGGTCTGGTTAAACTAAGATATACTTAATTTTTGTACAGTCTTCTCTATTCGCATTGCGATCTTCTTTTTATCAACGTGTCGCTGGTGTTAGGTTTCCTGAAGGTGCACAAAGTTTTCCTTTTGTTTTAATTCAAAATTCAGTCCACTAACCGATTTGTTAACTGCACGTACACCCCCCTGCTTTATATACCTGTGTAACTTGCATGCCAATCCATTCACTTTTCGTAAATGACCACCAGAGCGGTAGAGGTAATAAAACTGTGACATCAGGAGAAATTTATAAGGATTTAGGAAACATGATACACCAGCTAAACGCTGAGGAAAGGAATATTGTTAGACGAATAGAGAACACTCGACGCAAATTGAATGACTTAGAAACAGCCAGTATTTGTAACGCTGCTGTCCTCAGGGAAGGTCTCTTCCCTAATTTTTTTTTTTTCCTGGAAACAGGTTTTATTGAAAATGTTAGCAAAATTTACAGTGTTGATTTTATACAAAATTCTTTCACCTCATTAGAAGAATTGAAAGAATTTTGTGTAAATTAAATTCTGTAAATTTTGCCCTTGTTTTCAATAAAACATTATTATTTTTATTATTGTTGTTGTTGTTGTTGTTGTTGTTGTTGTTGTCGTCGTTGTCGTTGTCGTTGTTGCTGTTCTTCATTATCGTAGTAAAGTCTTGTTCCTTAAGTGTCAAAGAGCACTTGTCCTTCTACCAAGTTCTGTCACTTTTCACCTTCTTCCTTTTTCCTGTATCGTCCAATCCGTTATGGCTTTAACATTGGATATTTTAATATCCCGCTGGAGTGAAATGTAGGATCTATTCTATTTTAGCGTCAGGTTCATAATTGATAATGTTTGCCTACGTCCTTTAAGCAAAGGTAAATAGATTTAAAAAGGCACCAATTTTAAAAGAATAGTCAGTATGTTTGATGCAGTCACGTAGTCTATTTGTTCATTTCATGAAAAGTTATGAAAACTTTGCGTCACGTGGCTTTGGAGAAAGATGATGATAAGCATCAGGAAAAGTTGCTAGTTTTTCAGGAATAACGAATCACAGTTCCGGAAAAAAAAAATTATATATATATATATAGTTTTGTTTCGGGAAAGATCATTATATCATTTCAATATTAATTATTTTAGTCATACAGATTTTTCAAGTTTATTTTTTTTTTATAAGACCCTGCTTTTTTCACACAGCAACATATTATCCCCCTGAGTTTTCTGATTGGTTAATCAGGAAAATTATGCTCAACTGATTAAAATATTTACGATTATTTGATTAGGAAAATCACGATTAATTGATAAAAAAATTTATGAATACATAAGACGAAAAAATTTATGACGTGGATCTCTTGGTATAAACATTGTTAGGTTACAAAACTCAGTGAAATAAATTTGCCATTTATTACTGATACTCTATAATTAAGCCAAAGAAGTCTGAAAAATTAATAAAATGGAAAAATAATGAAAAATAATTATAATTTATGTCATGGATCTCTTGCTGTAAACAATTAAAGATACAAACCTCAGTGAAATAAAATTCTGTAGTTAAGTTAAATAATTTTGTAGGTAATGGCGAATATCATTAATATTACAATATAAGTCATGTTAATCATTATTTTTCGTATGTAGTCTCATTCAACTTCTTGTGTATCCCATGAAGTGTTTGAAGAGCATGAGAAAGTTTTCATGTGTTTATAAAGGTTTTCTTGCACTTGGTTTTCTGAAGGTAACAGTCGCAATATTATCGAAATTTTCAGAGAATCTAATATTTCGTATCTTGAAGGGAAAACTGGGGATTATTTGTGCCCTCGTTAATTCCGTGATTTTGCCGATGCCTGTGACCATGGCCATTGCGACACCAAACGTCTTAAACAAACAAATCAAATCTCTCTCTCTCTCTCTCTCTCTCTCTCTCTCTCTCTCTCTCTCTCTCTCTCTCGCTCTCTCTCTCTTTCTCTACAAATATCTAAATAAGCTCGACAAATATCTAAGCTGCATCCCAGATCATCCAAGATTGGAAGATGCAAAATATACCGGAAGATGCATTAGCATTCTCTGGTAGACATTAGAGGTGCCTCACACTGAGGGGCCTGGGGCAACCCGAACGAGCTGTAAGGTCTGTAAGTTTTCATTGATTAGAATCTTCGTATCAAATATGCCCTTGGAGACATCACGGTGTGAAAATGCTCTAAAAACCAAATTCCCGTCAATTTTAGTAGAGACTTGAACCGTATTCTCCCCTGGATTGCGGAACCCTCCTATCGACCTGCAGAGAGAGAGAGAGAGAGAGAGAGAGAGAGAGAGAGAGACGAGAGAGAGAGAGAGAGAGAGAGAGAGAGTAATAACAACGTGTCCGACGATTCTTCATAGTCTTCATAACCGATATGAATGAATATAGATGATGTTGATGAATTAGTTGGAGAGATAATATAGTTGACAGCTGTGATCTATTGATCTATAGACATTTTTTTCGAGAGGTCAGTAGGTGCTTTGAACTTTTCAGCCAATGGAGAGAGAGAGAGAGAGAGAGAGAGAGAGAGAGAGAGAGAGAGAGAGAGAGATCCTAATAGCATTCCCACGGCAGAGGTGAGGTGGGATAAGCACTGGGAGAGTTGGCTGTGTTGTACCTCTCTCTCTCTCTCTCTCTCTCTCTCTCTTTCTCTCTCTCTCTCTCTCTCTCTCTCGTGTCGTCTTTGTCTTAAAGAAAAATTTGCATGGACGTCCATTGGGAATTCAGATGAGCCGGTGTCTTTGTTGGGGTGTTATACTTCCTAATGTAAGGGAGGGTCTATTTCTTTTCGTCAAAAGCGACGACTGATGTGGCCTGAAGGAGAGACGAAGTTGGACCTTGTTTTGGTAAACAGGAATCGCCGGCTGCATGTATGACTTAATCCTCGTTTACGCTTCCTGAATCTTGTACAAACGACGTGGATCATTATTTTGATAAGAAAAAAAGCTTACGCTGCAGAATATGTTCGGTGAAAAGCGTCAAATATGAACGAATAAAAATTATTAAAATACAAATAAAAGCTGTAAATATAAAGGAATACCGCTTTTATTTTTGTTATGTTTCTCTAAGTGTAAGCTAGTTATTATTGTATTATAAAGAATATGAGATTAAATGCTTCCTCTTCTTCCTTTGTAATTATGATAATTTTTCTCTGCTCTCTTCTTAATGAGAATAATCAACTTAATATGTACGGAAGGTAGGCAGGTATGCATAGTACAAATTGCATTATATTTTCATAGCAATAGATAACTTCATGTATTATGTTGTTACTACCCCATAATTACAAATGTCTGAGATTGAGTAAAATTAAATATTGCGTTCATAACTTCTCTCCGTAAGTCCATTTCATGGATATTTTCTGAAGCTTTTTAAATAATATTGGAAAATTCACGTATCCCATTTAATGATAATAATGATGATGGTAATGGGAGTAGTATGGCCAGCTTTGCTAGGAGGGATCTCTTAATAATGTTCATCTCCTTTTTACTACACAGGATCCAGAACCTTCTAGCTTTAAGCTTCAACATTACTAAGTAGTTACATCCTTACATACGTGAATGCATACATACGCCCAGACAAACCCCCACCCATAACCGCATACACACTTAACACACGCACACACACCCATATATATATTATATATATATATATATATATATTATAATATATATATACATATATAATTATAATATATAGATATGATAGATATATATATATATATTTATATATATATATGTGTGTGTGTGTGTGTGTGTGTGTGTGTGTGTGTTACTAGTTAAACTATGATGAAATGAAATAAGTTATTGTCATTCCCATATAAATATATATATATATATTAATATATATTATATATATATATTTTATACACAATTGATAATATATAATATATATATTTATACATTTATATTCAATTGGGGTCATTTAATAATTTGCATAATGATAAACATACAGATGTTACAGAACCTGTTCGGAATAAATTTGAAGGTATTCCAGAGAGGACATTGATATGGAACCGGTGGGCAGTTTGGATTGAAGATTTAGCTCGCGTTCTGTAAGGCGCATCAGGAATTCTGATTGACATCAGAGCAACTTTTGAAGAAGGGCAAGTGTGTGGCAACTCTTGCTTTAATTAGTATTGCTGTCCAATCCTTGTCCCTTGCTACCGACATCGATTGATAATGAACAATTTTTGTTTATGAGAATTATTTTGTTATTATTAAATTACATACTTGGTGGTGGGGCTAGAATGGCGAGGAATAGGTACAATATATTCGTAATTCTTTGTTACTGACAATAGAGAGTTCTGATTTTTAAGGATAGTGAAAAAAAAAATTATCATTATCCAGAAGTGAACTGTTTGGAAGTTTTATCTTCGGCATTGGGGTTATTAACCGTTCCAGATTTTATATATTGTATATGATATATATATATATATTATATATATATATTATATATATATATATATATACATATATACTAGATATACAATGTGCGTGCATATAACAACACACCATTGGCAAATAAAGAGATAAATGAATAAATAAATAAGTAAATGTATAAACGAATAAATACATGAATAAATGAATAAATGCAAAACGGCCGTATCCCGGACGCATTGCACCGATGCCTTTCCCACCGCGGCAGAGAGGCAGAAACGTCGTCACCGATTGCACAGATTACACGTTTCGAAACACCTCGGGGTTTCGTTGCAAGGGTATGAATACATTATGGGCCCATTGAGAGGCATAGCATGTAAGAGCAGGCTCTGCACGCAAAGGAGAGGGAGGAAGGGAGGGAGGGATGCCTCCCCCCTTAAAAGGACATGGCTAATGGCGTCCCCCTCCGGGGGCGTTTATGCCCAGTGTCGGCTTGATGGAATTCTCTTAATATGGCGCAGAGGAGCCTTGGGTCCTGTCCCCGTCGACTTCGGAAAGCCTCTCTCTGAATGGCGAGGGGTGGTTCTCCTTCAGGATGGGTCATGTTTGCAGGTGACCTTGAGAGTTCAGCGGTCTTTTAAAGGTCCTCTTGATTGGTGACACCCCAAAATTAGATCCTGGGAGGTGGGTAACACCCAGAGGGGTGGATCGTGTTGGCGAGTGATCTTGAAAGCGATCCAAATTTAAATTCTTGGTGAGTATTTTCTTCCCAAAAAATGAACTGTTGTGAGTTGGGTGTTGGCTGGATGTGTGGGTCTTGTTGAAGAATAAATTGAAAGTCGTGAAAACTTTTATGTCCTATTTGTTATGCCAAAAATTTAGTTCCTTGAGTGGATATTGGCAGAAAGGATGAGCCATGTTTGCTATTTTATTTTTTTCAGAAAGTGCAAGTTTTGTTATTTATGTTTTCACTGATGTCATTTTGAAATGAAGTAATGAGAGCTGGAATGAGCTGTAGCTTGTTGCCTGGAAGGAAGCATCTGCTTTACAGTTAACCTTCAGAATTCTGGAAACTTTCCAGTCCTTGTTTGCCTCATTTCCAAAAATGACCTCGAGGCGTGTGAGTTGTTGGCTGAAAGGAGCCTTCTTTTTTTATAGATGATTTTAAAAGTCCTGAAATACTGAAAGTCTTCCTTTGTTGCGTCGTCCTAAAAATATTGCCTGGAAGGATTTGTCCTGTGGTAGTGACCTTGGAAGTTCGTAAGTTTTTCCGCTGTCTTGGCGTGGAACTTGATTATATTGACTTTTCAAGTCTTCAGGTGTTGTGGGAAGGTCTCTATTTGAAATGTGATCCCAGAATGCACCTCTTACGGGATAATATGTAAAGATAGGTCTTTCTTACCCTGACACTGAATCTTTCAAAACTGAAGTTTTCGAGTTGTGAAACTTGTCTAGATTTGATTGCGTTCACCGGTTACTTATGATTCCCGTAATTATGAAGATATATGTCTATGATGTGTCATTTATTTCAGTTCCTTCAGTAAATAAAAGATTCTGGAAATGAAAACACTGAAATGTATTTTTTCCAGTTATATTGCATCGAACATCAGCAGAATTTGTTTAGAAATACTTATTAAACATCATCACAGCGAACGAATCTGTTGATGGCAATGGTAAATAATAAATGAAGCCGTAATTCGTAACATTTTTACATTATATTTTAAAGTCCTTCCCGTCTCTCTCTCTCTCTCTCTCTCTCTCTCTCTCTCTCTCTCTCTCTCTCTCTCTCTCTCTCTCTCTCTCTCCCATCTGAGTACTTGCACGTCTTCGAAATGTTTCAAGTCAGCAGAACTAACATCCGCAGGTGAAGGAACCGCTGAGTCAATATTGTCAGGGTTCAATGAGGCAGTGGATCTTGCACACAAAATATATCTAGAGCACTTAAAAACGTATTCAGCCTATTTCCTGTTAAGTAAGGAATGTAGGGACTTAAAATGGGAATCCATACGTACCAGTAACCAAATTTATCAATGAAAGTCGTGCTGTGGTGTCTCCATTCGTATGGGAAGAACTCGATACTTTTGGTAACGATTGGCAACTAATCCAAGTTGTGAGGCAAGTTGCTTGCTCGTTCCTTCTTGCAAGAGGTGGCAATCACTTTACTTTACTTTACTTTACTTTTCAGTATCGAGAGCCGGCAATGAAATATTATTTCGATGTTTTCGTTCTGAAGAATAACCGCATATATCACGGTCAAATAAGTATAGTTGGCAACCAAATTATTTCCCAAAGGTGTGGTTTGTCTCCGTTCGAGTGTACAATTGGTCTAAATAATTGACCGTAGTTGATGATTCACGATCCATTCATTCTGAAAAAAAAAGAAGTCTGGAGTTAAAGCAGTTATTATATTTACCTGATTGTATAGTATATATTTGTATATATATATA
This sequence comes from Macrobrachium nipponense, assembly GCF_015104395.2. Classification (NCBI taxonomy): domain Eukaryota; kingdom Metazoa; phylum Arthropoda; class Malacostraca; order Decapoda; family Palaemonidae; genus Macrobrachium; species Macrobrachium nipponense. Next base: position 53,420,513 of record NC_061091.1, read on the forward strand.
TATATATAGATATATATATATATATATATATATATATATATATATATATATATATATATATATATACATATATATATATATATACATATATATATACATATATAAAAAAGTTTTTTATATAGTATTGTATTAGTAAGTAATTTCTTTTTGTGTGGTATTTGTGGAGGTAAACGCCCATATTTAAAGTAATTCGTCCTCCTTTAGTGGAGAGAAAGCGAGCTGATAACTCTAACGCTGGCAGGAAAGCGACAGACGGAGACTGATAATGGTGCAGTGTGTAAGCACCTCACGATTTACACCCGAAAGGATGGAACACGGGCAATATTGGACGGAAATAGAAACGTATATTTTTTTGTTGAGAGAAAGAGTGTACATTTTGCTCTCCGACACAGTCTGGGGGGGGGGGGGGGGGGGGTGGTGAAATATGTATTATATGTACACATATAGACATATGTATATATATTTTATTTATATATAGATATTTATGTATACATATATATAACTAATTCGCTAAAACATGGGGATAACTCAAACCTGAAGTAAGCTGTATATGGTTTGGGGGAGGGGGGGGGGGGGGGGGGGAATTTATTTTCTTTGATCAGGGTATAGGAACCTGCGTATATAGCCTTTTTCCGGCTAGTGCAGGGTGACAGTTGACTTATCGGCTCATTATTCAACCAGTTCAGCCTTCTATCTCTCTTCAAGTCTTTTCGAATATGATTGGTAGCCCGTCACCGTTTCACCCTAACTGCGACCTACTTTGTCGACTAACTACAAGGTATATAATTGACTGCTTTACGTTAGGATCTTATCAAGCCAACCAAGATTTACTCTTGTGGCTTCAGTCGTAGTATATATATATATATATATATATATATATATATATATATTATATATATATATATATATATATGTGTGTGTGTATGTGTGTATACATATTACAGTGAAGCTATGTTTGAATCAGGCTTACTATTAAGTATTAATTAGTTACAGGTACAGTTCATTGATGATAATAATTCTCTGTTTCTCATTTTATATGTCCTAGCAAAAAGATACTGCTTTATGTGGAAAAATTTCACTATTATTAGTACCGTTAGTAGTACGTTTATGATACGAATACTATAACGTTCCCTGTCGTAAAAGTATTTTCGTATATATTTTCACAAATGATTTCAAAACTTGCACTGCAACAGCCCACCCAGTGAGCATGGCAGGAGGATTAGTTGGCCCTTATGTTGCCCTGTAATTGCCTGTCACTGAAATAGACTGTGCAGTCTCTCTCTCTCTCTCTCTCTCTCTCTCTCTCTCTCTCTCTACGCGTGGCTGTGGTCTAAAACTTCTTATATGGCATATAACGTATTAACATTTTAGTGAAATTAACTGGAATTAACTTCCGTATAGAGTGGAGATTTAATATGATGGACCGAGCCAGCGCTTGCAAGGGGTAACCTCGCGAATGCCATATTCTATAGCATGGGCGTGAGGCTTGCAGCCTCATCCTTAAAACCAGTCGTCACAATCTAACACTAGAGCTTAGTTATCTGGCGCAATCAGCCTTTGGTCACAGTGAGGCCTGAGAGGTCGTCAAATAGAGACATTCGTCAAAGTGCAGAGAGTTTTAACTTTACAAAGACAAATGACAATAATGGAATTAATTGCAGGTACTTGTTATTAATGACGGGCACCTGGGTACGTATACAGGTACCCACCGGAATGGCAGACTCTTGTTCCCACGTTGCTGTGTGTGGGCCTAGTGGTCGTCAACTCCCAGGAGAGAGAAGAGAGAGAGAGAGAGAGAGAGAGAGAACTATCAAGTCCTCCGAGCGTTTTCTCGTACGTCTTACTTAATCCTCTCTCTCTCTCTCTCTCTCTCTCTCTCTCTCTCTCTCTCTCTCTCTCTCTCTCTCTTATCATTGCCTACTCACAGTCTCTTTCTGTCTCCTATCTTTCCTTCTTTCACACTTTCTTCGCCTTTTTTGTTTTTTGTTTTTTATTTTTAGTTGTCTTTTCAACCTTTCTTAATTTTTCCTCTTTTTCGTCTCACACTCTAATTATCTCTTATTCTACTCCCTCTTTCGCACATCTTCGTTTCCTTTTCTCGATAGGCCTTTCTCTCTTCTTGTTCCATTATTTTCCATTATCTTACTTTTTTCTCATCTTTTTCATTAACCTTCCTCTCCCCTTTTGTGCCTCCCTCTTCTTTGCGTTGTTTCCTTCATATTCTGTATTTTTACTTTCTTTTCGTTATTTTTCTCTTCCTTTTTTCTTAAGTTCCTCTCCTCATCTTTTCCTTCCGTCAGTTTTTTTATCTCTCATTCTTTTCCTCTCACTTTATTTTCCATCTTCCTCTCTCTCACTTCCTCACTTTAACTCCCTTTTTCCTTCTCCTATTTCCCCCCCCCCCCCCCTCTCTCTCTCTCTCTCTCTCTGTTATTGAAGCTATTAATTTCTTTTATGATGATGTTATGAGAGACGAATATTTCTTCCAGAAGTTACGAAAATGTCAGGATGGAAATCTTGATTTTTTGAAACTCGGGAAATGTAAAGGAGGAATTTATTGTCGCTATTTGGAAGATGGAGAGATGGAAAGGAGGTATCTAAAATGATTCTAGAAAAAATAATCATGGTTCATACTGTACAGACATTACTGACAATGTGCCCTGAATGAGAATTTTCTAAAAAAAAAAAAAAAAAAAAAAAAAAAAAAAAAAAAAAAAAAAAAAACTCTTGGAAGCTTTTGCTCTAATGCTCTTGAAGATATAGAGATGTGAAAGGAACAATTCCGAGACATTTTACTTATTATTATGAATATATGTAAAAATTGAAAAGCTATTGATTATTCAGAAAACATAAGATATAGAAAATATTTGTACATTGGAAGGATAAAGTTCTTTGATAGGTTATTATAGTTTTAGTCCAGACGCTTTACAAGGAGAAGATGATCTTACACAGTGAGAGAGAGAGAGAGAGAGAGAGAGAGAGAGAGAGAGAGAGAGAGAGAGAGAGAGAGAGACTCCACTTCATTCCTAAGGCAGCAAGACCTGAATATGGATTAAGATGCCTTCTAGTCATGTACTCAGCCCCCTCTCTCTCTCTCTCTCTCTCTCTCTCTTAGGAAAAGTATTTTCCTAAATCAGATAAATCTAGGAGAGTACTTTATCACTGACGAAATGTGAAAGTCAATACACTGGCATCGATTCCTTGAGAATGTGTAGAAACAGTCTCTTTGTATATACTACGCATCTGCGTGTGTAGGTAACATTTGTACAGTATGAAGATACATTTACGTATGCACATGAGTGCCTAATGGCTTTCGCTATCGAGGCGGTTCCTAATGTTTTTTTAAGTGGCGCTGTTTAACTTCCTCCTCCAGGTATTCCCGAAGACTTTCCTCCGTTTTGTTTGCCCGGTATTCCGTGGGGCTCTTATGGTAACGCGAGTATCCCCCGGCGGGGATCATTTCGGTAAACCTCTCTTTTTGGGAGCCGAGCCGATTACGACCAGGGGTGTATTATTTGTTGTTTTCGTCAGCTACACAATACAGAAATACACACTCTGGTTTAGGCTTCACTGTGCTCCCTGAATTTGTTGGGTTCGATGGTTCGCGCCCGTGAGCCGACAAATCTCTTATCGACTAAAAAATTCCCCTTCGATTAACATATATAAAAATATATTAATTCCGAGGTAGAGCGAATTAGATATGAAGGGACATTTTGTAGCTCGATATATGTATATGAATCACGGTATGTGATAGGACACACACACATATATATATATATATATATATATATATATATATATATATATATATATATATATATATATATATATATATAAATATATATATATATATATATATATATATATATAGTGTTTGTGTGTATGTATGAATGTAAGGAGAATCCCAGCTTTTTATGAACATTATATAAAGGATAGAAGGACAGGGGGCAGCGTGTGTATAGGAGTGTTTGAATAGCTCCTGAAGATCCTTCTGAGTAGGAAATGAAGCTGCTAATTCTAAGGAAATTTCCTGCAACAGGAGTTCATCCACGATTCAGCTGTTAAAGAGTAAATGTGGCAGTTACCGCTGTGTCGTCTGATCTCCGCGACCACTCCTCGTTTAGAGGAAATAAGCATAATATTGAGGAAAAAAATATATGTTTTATCCGGTCTGGTAACCAGTGGCCAGTTCTTTGAACTTCGTTGACGGATGTCGCAGTGTCTATTTCGGTGCGTTGCTTGTGCTTGCGTGCTTGGATTTGATTTGCAAGGCAAATGCGCCTGGCACACGTGTCTGCCTGCTTTTTGTTCTCGAATATTAGTGCCTTCAACACTCTCGTTCTTGCATATTACGTATGTCTGAACGTGGGGCTTGACTGATGGCATAGCAATGCTGTCGGTAAGCGATGGTCGTTCAAATGTCACAAAGGAATGAATATAGTACAACACAGATAGGCGATTTGGTAAGATTTTATATATATATATATATATATATATATATATATATATATATATATATATAGCTGTGTGTGTGTATTATATTTATATATATATATACATATATGTATAATATATTATATATATATATATTTATATATTTAAATGTATATTTAAATGTATATATATATATATATATATATATATATATATATATATACTATATATATATAGTATACACTTACACTGATAAAGAATGGTAAGAAGGACATAATTATGATTCCGATATATCTTTCTAACAGAGTAATAAAATAAGTAGTAACTACCACTTCACCAAACAGCAACTGAACCAACATTACCCGGAGAGTAAAGAAGAACACGACGAATGCAAGTTATGGCAGAACAAGCATTCATCAAAAACTTGCGTCGCATTCGAGCGCATGTTGTACTACTTATATACTTCATCTTCCAGTGTCTGCAATAGAGGCAAGACCACCTTGTTATTACCATTCACATCACAGACAGTCAGCGATTTGTCACAGACAGCGACAGACGAAAAGAAGATTCTCTGGGTCTGGTCTGGACTGGCCTTCTCTGGTGAGCCTGTGATCTTGGCTGGGGCATGAGAGTGAGTCTGAGTGATCGTTAACTCGGCCAGTTTTGTTTGCTTGTCTGGCTGTCAGCGTTATAGGGAAGTTCGTGTCCGCTAACGAAGTTTGTTTCGTTGTGTCTGGATTTGCTGTTTACTATCTGTATGTCCGTGATTCATGTGAAAAATGGCTGAGGAAGAAGTTTCTTTGTGTGTCTGTCTGTCTGTCTTGAGTTCTTGATAGATGTCAGTGACTTTTTTTTTTTATGTACACAAAATCACTCAGATAGTTAATTGATTAACTTAAATTTATTTCTTATTCGTGGCCTATGAACCGGTGAAAAGTGGATTAGATTTTTTGGTTGATCCGAATCTATTGTTTGTTTACTGATTTTTTGTTTGTTGTTTGTAAGTCATTTTGTCTGTGTTGAAGGTATCTTAAAGACATTATTGCGAAATTGACAGAAATGGTTTCAGTGGATTGTGACAGAAAGAGTTTGTCGAAATATAAGGCTATTAAAAATTCTTTTACACCCAGAACATATTAAGCTTTAAGTATCCGCAAAGTACACTTCGTAATCATATTTAATATTTAATAGTAATAAAAATGTCTTTGAAAAATTATATGATATGATTTCAGTTGCCAAAGTGTATCTTGTGCAAATACACACACACACACAATATATATATATATATATATATATATATATATATATATATATATATATATATATATATATATGCAGAGAAAGGCAACCTCGAGTGTTGAATAGGCTGGTAAAAGGTTGCATTTAACGGTCGATCAGAGGTGGATGAAGTTCTTTTAATTGCAGTCGTGACCTGTCGATGCAACCGTACGTCTGCGAATGTCAGATACGTAGGAGAAAGTCAATGGTCAGTCCGATTTTCTATGAGTTCCTCTTTTATATTCCAACGGAAGCAGCAAAAACGACGATGATTGCGTATCAGTAACAAACTGTCTTGAGATTTCGGGAACCCTTACCTATCTACGTAGTACTAACATCCCCTCCCCCCCCCACCTTCCTCCTCTTTCTGTATTTTTTTTAATTCTCACACACTATCTCTTCTCCCTTTCTTGTCTAATGATTATAGGGTCATTATTGTCATCAGCGATCTCTCTCTGTGACCTTTTCATGATGATCGAACATAGATTAAGGGCGAGAGATAGACAGACAGAGAGAAAGAGTAATTATGTGTGAGAGTGGTAATATCAACGGTAATCATTTTGCCTAAATTGCCTTTGACTATTTGGCAGGGTTTCAAAAATAGCTAGAACTTTGTTTCTTGAAATATAAATAGACACAGAAAACAAAAATGGTATCTTCGATTCATATAATGACTGTCATATTGATTATATAATTACATGTTATACGTAAATATCTAATTAACTGATAATTTTATAATCCAGATTGTTGCATTTCCCAAACTTCATCATAATGTTTACGTTTGTATCAACTTCTTTTACGCTGTTTTGTCCAATTATTTGTTATTGATTATTGCGTAGCAAGTCCTGTAGGGACCTCATGCGGTGCACTGTAGGCGTTACTTGAGGTTCTTCACAGCGTCCCTTCGGCCCCTGGCTGCAACCCCTTTCATTCCTTTTACTGTACCTCTGTTGATGTTCTTTCTTCCATCTTGCTTTCCACCATCTCGTAACACTTTTTGCTTTGAGGTTTTCCTCCTGTCACACCTTTTAAACCTGTACACTCAATTTCCATTTCAACGCTGAATGACCTCATAGGTCCCAGCGCATGACCTTTGGCTTAATTACTTATTGATTCTATGATTTTACTCAAGGTTCAAGGTGGCTTTTTGTCACTGTGATGACAATAGTAGTAGTAAAGTAATTACAAATATTATAAGTAAAAGTAGTCAATGCAGAAATGCATAACAAAGAAGTGTCACTAAAACCGCTTATTTTACCTCTCCCATGACGAACGCCCCTCACCCCCCCTATACCTTAGCCCCCTTTATAACTCTGGAACCCCCAACATTTCCCGAACCCCTTCAGAATATGCCACCTGCCAAGCTAATGGCATATTGTTCAGACTTGTTGATGAGGCAACTTGGTTGTTACCGAAAGGTAGGAATAACATTTCTCTCTCTCTCTCTCTCTCTCTCTCTCTCTCTCTCTCTCTCTCTCTCTCTCTCTCTCCAGCCGTTTTTGTGATAATGTTTCTAGACGTTACGTAATGTTCCTGAATTTTTTTTTTTTTTTTTTTTTTTTGTGGGTGGGTTGTGGGGAATATATTAAGGAATTGTGTCATATATGTTAATTTCAGTAAGTGGTTTTTTTATATATTTATTTTCAAAATTTTATTTATTACGTTTTTTATTCAATTGTTAGTTTATTTATTTATTTATTTACGTATTTTCATATTTATTTATAAAATTTACCAGGGCAGATGTATGGTCAGATTTTGATTGAGAAAGTAAATCTGATGCCAGAACGGCTGATGGGGAAAGAGGACTGCGACTTTAGAAAATGAAGAAGGGCGAGTGGATCGACCTATACTCTGGGGTTTTTTTTTCATCTGTCCATCCGCCTGTGGTGTTTTTGTATGGTAACACTGGCGTCACGCCCGGGCTTTAGAATAGTTACGCTAATTGTAAGTTTTAGGTAAATAAAAGGATATCTGGGTGTACATTTGTAACTGAAAAGTGTTTTAATAATTTACTGTATGCGAATTACACCGTTAATATTCGAAATAGGATATTATTATAATCGTTGAATGTAAGCTGAATGTAACTATCTAAAGCCCGGGACGCAGTGTTACCATACAAAAACACCACAGGCGGATGGGACAGATAAAAAAAAAAAAAAACAGAGTATAGTTATGAAACAGTGATACGAGAACTTCAAAAGTAGATGTAAATAGCTGTGTATGGCATTGAAGGACCTAGAGAAACCATGTGACAACCGAGATAGAGATGCAGAATGCCAGTGGAAGGAAAAAATTCTGACGCTCATGGGATTAGGTGTTTTCTTAGAATACGCAGTGTAAGAAGAATTTCTTCTTCTTTCCCACCGTTATCCCTACACTAAAAAGTCCACCTGCAAGGCAGCAGTTACCACAGTTTTGGCGGTGGGCCTAGCTTTTACTAAAAAGTAAGACCGCAAGGCGCAGCTCTCCTTTTTGTCACCTTTTACGACAATCAGGACTGACTGTGGTAGTATTCTTACACCCCTACCACAGGGTGGCAATGTAAGAAGAATCTATATGATGTTAAATGTGGAGATACGCAGAAGTGACAAACTAAGTTACAGGTGAAAGATGGATCAGATAATTTTGAGAAGTTTAATTAATGTGGGGAAAATGGAGGAGGACGATAAGGTGGAGGAAAATATATATCATAATTCAGTAGTGTCCGGTGGATGGAGGAGTGGGAACCCTTAGAAGGGGGAAAGAAATATTGCAAAATAAGGGACTAATTAATTCCCAGGCAAAGTAGACAATATTTTGCAAGATAAGGATAATTGCGCAGTGCGTGTGAAGGAGAGTTCTATGTCCTGTTGGTTAGCCATATGTGAACGTGTATACAAAAAAAAAAAAGAAAAAAGAAAAACAGATAATATTGTGGAAGTTTTATTGCATCTGGGGTTCATGTACAATCCATAAATTAATGTTTGAATGTGGTAGTGAAAGTTGTGATTTTTTTTATGGCTTAATGCTGAATAAGATTAAGATATATATATATATATATATATATATATATATATATATATATACACATACACACACACACACACACACACACACACATATATATATATATTATATATATATATATATATATAATATATATATTTCTGACTCACATCCGGATCGAACAACGGTCTCTCACTATATTACACACACACACACACACAACTACATATTATTATATATATATATATATATATATATATATATAATATATGTTTTATCCCTTTTAGAAGGTGTGAATCAAAAGGGCGTTAATCTTGAGATTCTCAGCATGTCTTTGGAGGAGTAAGGTTGCTCCCACGGCTGCAGCCCATCACAATCACTTAACCACCAGATACATAATTTTACAGCGTGGCCCGACAGAGGTTCAAGGTTAATTCAGGAAACGGGACGAAATTGCTTTCCCCCCAACCCCCAGCCCCGCTCCATACTTGGGATTTTCGATGGTGAGAAGCCGAGGTTGTGGAGGGGGGGGGGGGTGGATAGCTACTTAATCTCTACATTTCTCAGATTCATTTGTTCAACAACCTTTTGCTATTCTGTAGAACAAATTCTGTTCTCCTAAAAGTTCTTGCTCACTTTCTACCCATTTATTTTTATTATTACACTATACATGCTTTCGTTTTCTCTCTCACTTTCTTGATTACTGGTTTCATCATTCAATACACCTGCGCATGATCTGTTGTGCCATGCTTATGCATGTGTACATATACACATACATACATACATTATATATATATATATATATATATATATATATATGTGTGTGTGTGTGTATTTATATATATATGTATATATATAATTACTCTTTTCATCCTTTTATATGCCCGTGCATGATCAGTTGTGCCAAACAGTTATATTATATCTATATATGTATATTTTTTATATATATGATTATAAATATATATGTATGTATATATATTGTAAAATTTTATTTGGGCGTTTTCAGAGCACAAGAGAAAAAAAAATAAACCATACTATCTAAAGGCATGAGGGAAAGATCACCGCTTAGTCAATTGTGCATACCAGGAAGTCCCTGCTTATATGCTCTTTTGAACGGCTCTTTTGCTGGGCGTGTCCCCCGTGAATAAAGCACTTGAGTGATATTTGGCAGAACAGCGTAAACAGTATTCTCTTGTCGCTCTGATGTTTGTAGTTGCATTTTTACGATGGCGGAAGTCATTCCCGGCAATAGTTCTTCATTTTCGCTATTTCCTCTTTCGTCTTGTCATCGTCGGTTTATTTCTCTCCGTATTTCTTTTTAGGTTTACTCTTCTTATATATATATATATATATATATATATATATATATATATACATACACACACAGCTTAAAAAATTACAGTAGATGCACGTGACTTCATCGTGTAAGCGAGTACCACAGAAAAAATGATATGCAGTGAGACATTATTGCCTCATTAAAGGACGAAAGAACTTGGTTCGAATTTCTGCCTGTTATATTTCCTGTGATATTCGCTTTATATATATATATATATATATATATATATATATATATATCTTTGTTTTTCTCTTTTATGTGTAAGTTTACTCCTTCATTTCTTTATAGCTTAGTTTATTCTTCTCTTTACATGGCTCTGCTGTTGCCCTTCTGTATGTTCTAATCTATTTTCCACATGTGGAATACTATTCCCGGAAGATTTGCAGGGCGAGATGGAAATGCATTATCACCATTGCGTTTACCCGACGTCATTCCAGAAAGTTTCTAAGATAAACGCAAGAACTCGCCTAAAAGTTGGGCACTACAGCATTTTCTTTTCCATAATCTTTTAAAAGCTTTTGTAATACATTAAAAGGATCTGGACACCAGTTCAAATGTTTGATTGCGAATAAATCTTTGCAGGTCTATTTCGTAAGCATTTCGAAGTGGACTCACAAGAACGAAATAAAATAAGCGGATTTTTAATGTCTATAACAGATTTGGAGAGTATTTGCAAACTTGATGGAACTGTTAGAAAATGTGTTAGTATATGATCAAATCGATTGTTTGATGAAAAAAGACACTTTTAACGTTTTAATCTTTGTCCAAAGCTAAAATACAAAATATGAAGTCTGGTGAATTTAAGTTATTAAAAGGATTTGACAAAGATTTTGAGGTAAAATTAAAGCTAAATCAAGCTAGATAAAATATTGTTTGCTGGAGAAATAATCTAGTAAGTATGAGATATGTTTGGGAGTAAACTCTTCTTGTCAGAAAGATTGGGTCTTGAGATTTTCAAGTGAATGGAGAGAATACAACAATTAGCATTTTATTCTAATAGTTCCTTGCACTATTATGAATGAATGATAGATTCAATTCCCAAAGAAATGTGTAACTTCCTATAACAAAACGCCGGAAAATAGACGTATTTTCTTCATTTGTTATCAGTAGAACGCCTGTTAGCGTCACATAATGACGAAGATAGACAATGTCATTTAATTCTTACCATTCAAAGACCCTCTGGGGAAGAATTAAATTGGAATGATTATGTCAACAAGATAAGATTTGCTACTTGAGATAATGGGACGGACACATACGAAACCTTAATTTGTGATGTCACAATGTATCGAGATCATTATAGTAATTTGTTAATATTAAGGCCATAGTAAGAAAAATTGTACCTTTATCTAAATCAAATTGTGGCTAAACCACACTTAACATTACTCTTACCACTTACTAAAACTTAACTTTCTAAACTATTCCCTACTATGGTTAGCTAACTTACCGCTCATATTCTCCTCTCACCCATCTGACGTATCAGCTAAAATAGAAAGAAACAAAGAATATATAATAGTTTTCTGGCGCCACGGCTATTTGTGATATGTGCGGTATCATAAACTTTTGATTGATATCTGAGGTCGCGAAATATATAAATAATATTTGTGCCGTCAAGAAATGTTTTTATTTATTTATGGCACCTCTCTCTAGCGCCACAACTACTTGATATATTTGAAACGTCATCAAGCCGTGATTTATGTGTGAGGTCGCGAAGTGAGATTTGTGACACCTTGAATATTTTTAGTTATTTGTGACACCACGCTATGTTGATACAATGAGTGATGCCAAAACTCTTCTTGATTTCCCGTTACTCGAGTTGATCTTGTGGTGTTCTTTTGACACTTCAGAGATGTTATCATGACAATTGTCTCTCGCCTCAACGATGGCTGAATGGATATGACCTTAACGCTTCATTCAGTGTTTTGTTTGGTGTCCTATCTCTCACATTACACGACAGGCCTTCTCTGTAAAACAATATATCCTCAGCATCATTCATGATTCATTTCATCCAGCTGTCGTTGCAATTACATATTCAAGCGTCCCTGTTACTCAATCCATGTCTTACTGCGTAGTCAATGAAATTGCAGAGTAAGGTCATTCTTTGAGTGTCGTTAATTCTATACTGATGATGCTCTCGTGACATTAGACTCCTGGGTGTTCCAGCCGATCTCTTTCGCCGTCCTTGCTGAAGGGTTCTGAATAGAAATGGCTGGCAAGGGCTTGAGGTTTGTCGATTTGTGTATGCTAATGGTTATGTTCACTGAGGCCGAACGAGCTCTGAGAACTATTGGAAAATAGTTTTTTTTATTTCCTATAAAGTCAATTTTATGTCTCGTTGGTATGTAGTTTTAAAGTCTTTTCTTTATGGTTTATTTTTTTACTTAAATTATGTGCAACACACACACACACACACACACACACACACACACACACATATATATATATATAATATATATATATATATATATATATATATATATATATTATTGTTGAGCTTAGATTTTGAACTAACGGAAATGCTGATTCGTATTAAGATAATACATATTTCTTATTTAATAACTGGAGAGAAAGTTAAACAAGATTTTACAAGCGTCAAAAAAAGAGGGCAATTTGGCCGACCTCATCCCTAGAGACTTGCTCAGAAGCGATAGGTTACCACCCCCACTCTATATAGGAAAAGGCATATAAGATAAGATTATATCTGCATATATATACATATATGTGAATAACTTAATCACGAAGTATATAAAACGTGATGCTATGTATAAATAAAGGTTTTTTGCCACGAAGGAAAAAATGAAAAAGCAAGATAGCCTTAGTGGCAAAAAACCTTTATTTATACATATATGTATGTATGTGTGTTTTCGTACGCATGTCTAAAGTTCCCCACCCCCCTCCCTCGGAGATACAAGCATATATATCAGGATTGCTTTCACTCGCTAGATTGAAGATAATTCATTTTCACGCTCAGATGCCAAGAGCATTTGCAAATGAGAATATAATGTTGCGAATTGCTCGCGATGATGTTACCCTTTTGGGAATGATGGAGCATAATTGCTTGAAGTAGCTTTAACGACCATTTATGTCGTTGCAACGATCGTTGGGACGAATTGGAACGGATTATGCAGACAAAAAAATATTTTTTTGTTTGTTGCGATTGGCTCGATTTGTGTCGTATCCTAGGAGGGATTGTCTACATTGTCTCTTTGTTTAGCGCTTTGTTTATCCCATTCTTTGCCCTGGTTTTTAATTATTCTTTGTTCCTTTCTGTAACATTTTTTCATACGGGTTTTAGCATTTCGAACCTGTGAACAAACATTCAGTGCATTAATATCCTAAAACAATTCAGCTTTTATTTTGATAATTTCCTTATATGTATTCTGTTTATCTATTAATTTATTGACTCGTGTTTTTTTAATTTTCTGATAACTGATCTCTTATTTTCTGTATTTCCTTCATCTTCTTTAACTTGGTGAGTTTATGTGTGTGTGTGTGTGTGTGAGAGAGAAGAGAGATAGAGAGAGAGATGAGAGAGAGACGAGAGAGAGAGAGAAGAGAGAGAGAGAGAGAGAGAGATTCCCAAGGACTCGGAAATAATTATAGTTTTTATGCTTGGATCATTTTTTTTTAATCAAAACTTGGCTATAACTCTCGTTTTGAACCTAGTGATGCAAAATAAAATGTATTACTCAACGTTAAATTGTATGATATATATATATATATATATATATATATATATATATATATATATATACACATAAAATTTAACAAAGTACGGTTAAATTTTCTGTTAAAGAGCTTTTCCACACACATTTCCTTTCCCAGCTTGGAGAGAGAGAGAGAGAGAGAGAGAGAGAGAGAGAGAGAGAGAGAGAGAGAGAGAGAGAGAAGAGAATGAGATATGACCATAAGAAACGCCCTCACATATCCCGAGATCACGATCGCCTTATTATAGTTAATGGATCTTCCGAGAAGGAGGATGTTTATAATAAAAAATATAAAAAAATAAATCTGGATCCGTCCCTGATCCTGTTATAACGGTGTCTTTTCTTGTAGCTATTTAATGACGGCGTCGATCAGCCTTGACATTGAGTATTACGACGAGAAGAGAGGATTACAAGTCTTCAGTGGGAATCTTGCTCATATGGTCTAATTAGACGCTCGTCTCACTAGCCAGAGGGCCCGGGTTCGATCCTCCTGGGAGGCGACAAGATTTTAGGCCCACAACCTAAAATAATTGCCGAGGAGTTCAAGGTGGAAGAATATTAAACTATATACTCGTATACATGTGTGTGTGTGTGCGTAATATTTTACACCTATATATATTCATACATACATATATATATATATATATATATATATATATATATATATATATATATATATATTGAGTGTGTGTGTATGTATAATGTGCGTGTTTGTATTTCTTACACTGTGTAACTCCGGGAACTGGCCTCATAAACTCGTTTGTTGCACTCTGTCTAGCCCTGAGAACTGATTCATTTTGTTCCCGTACCTGCCCAGTCAGTGACCTTGTTGCTGGGGGTTGCAATTCCCATGCTTTGCGGGCTCTTTCCTCGGGCATTCTGGATGCCCGGGTTCTTCTGCTTCGCTCTACTGGGGGTCATGCATGTTCTGCAGGGGTTAATTCTTCTGCCCCCAACATCTGGAGTTCCCTGCATTTGCACTTTGTTTACTACCTAACCCTTTTGGCTGTTTCGTCTGTTGGTGGATAGAGACGCCCCTTCGTAAAGACTCGAGAAAAAGTAAACAATAGATGGCGCCTGGCCCCGCTCCTTTCCATGACTCCCTTCCTATGTTTAATTGCCTTTTATTTTCGCTTTTTTTCTTCTTCTTCTTCTTCTTCGCTGTTATTTACATCAGATGGAGGGGAAGCGGGCTTGGGATGGGTGGTTTGGGAGTTCCCAGGTATTGTACTGTAGTTAGCCGCCTGACCTCTTCAGATTAAAGACCCACTTCGGGAGTCCAGCTCTCTCTCTCTCTCTCTCTCTCTCTCTCTCTCTCTCTCTCTTCATATTTGCAAATGTATGTTTCTCTCTTTCTCTCTCCCTCTGTAAAACTTGTTCTCTATCTTTCTCTATTCCCTTTACAGTCCTTGTTATGCTTTCTTTTGTTGCCAGTGAATGAAAACAAGAGCCATTTTTTGTTTCTTCTCTCCACTTGCTACCCTTTCAAAGTCAGGGTGAGGTCAGCCATGCGTGCATTTATATACGGTTTCTTTTCTCATGCTTTCACGCTGATAAATTACTTTAATTGCAGGGTCGATATAAATGCTTTGCGCTTCCAAGCACGATTATAGTTCGTTTTAAATTCCACTAGGGGACTGCCGGTTTCGAATGAGAGAATTTAATAATAATAATAATTATCATTATTATAATCAACTTCAAGGCACTGAAGTTGATTATAATAATGTATTTTATCTAATAGTATTAGATAAAATACATGTTTCAGTGTTAGATAAAAATGTACACGGGTTAGTATTCGTCGAAAGTGCCCGTAATCAGTATTAGAGAAAACAGTATATTGGTATTAGTCTAGTAAGTAGTTTAGTATTGGAGGAAAAATAGTGTACATAAGGTTAATGACAGAAGTAAAAGTACTTGGTCCTTCAGCATGTTTTAATAATGTTATTAAAATACAGGGTATCTGGACAGCTATTTCCTAGCGTTATGTTTACTGCAGTTGTGACCGAAAGTAGAATATCTGCTTTCCATTTTCATAATAAGAACTTGCAAATTGCAAAAAAAGAAGTAACTTTGCTTTTAAAGTGTAGCTGTCCAGGCGTTCCAGGCATCCATTCGCGGGGAATATGAGAGGTCGTCAACCGCGTAAGGAAAGCGTCTATACATACGTCTTGTTTAGTCACACAAGTCCAGAGATCCATATGAGACCATATATATTAATGTGTCACATTTGCACCTCCCTTTTACACCTTAATACATCTACTGTCCTTAAATGGGGAGAGAGAGAGAGAGAGAGAGAGAGAGAGAGAGAGAGAGAGAGAGAGAGGAGAGGTACACCAGTGGTTCCCAAACGTTTCCAACACGTGACCTCTTTCAGTAGTACCAAACCTACCTTTATGAGCCTTCTGAAAATGTACTCATTTCCAATGGCGCAGATACATTTTAAACAATAAGTTAAAGATTAACCACAGCAGACAGGCAATAACAACAAACAAAAATGCTTATTAATGTTTACTAACAAGGACTGATTTAATCATGTATTTAAATGAGAAGGATGTACTTGCTTTTTTGATGCAAGCAAATCAAAATCTTAGATCCTCCATGACCCCCAGAAAAAGGGGTCATGACCCGCAGTTTGAGAACCCCTGGGTTACACTGAAGTGCAATATTCCATTAGAATGAGTCAGTATGTCAGAAACATATTGAAAATTAAATAAGGGTATTCTGTATTCTTTATTATCTTCTTATGCATGAGCACGTTCTCAAAGTTTCCTGAAAGCCGCCTACATACTACGTACAAGGTTGCATGGACTTCTCAAAGAATAATAAGCACAATTTAAAAAAAGATAAAAAGCCAAGGTGCTCTATCTTTCAAAAAGAATGAGGATCTCACGACCTCAAAATAACATGCATATGTGAACCAGCCTCTGTGTTTTATCTCATCTCACTTGCCTGTAACTTACTGTTGAATTTTGAAGACTGAATGAAAATACTTTTCCTTTGTTTTAAGATTGATTAGTTTATACTTTAAAGAGACTGATCTTGGACGACGACGTAGATAAATTAGACTGAACTCTTACCAAGACGTGAAGATGTCAATATCATTTTCACAAGACCAGGGATGATGTCTTTTCTTAGAAGAAATACTTGTAAGCTTTACAAGACGTAAAGGCCAGAAAATTCCGGGGGCGGGGTCGCTCGGCTTGGATGCGTGAGAGACAGACAGACAACTCTGAGTGCTTGTTCATTACTTAGGGGCGTTGTTGGTTGGGGGGAGTGGGCGGTGTTACCTCTGGTATCAAAGGTGGGTTTTATCTTTATTCACCTCCATAAGAGAGTGAGGAGTGGCAAGACTTCTTAAGGTATGAGGTGCGGCGATTGCTGGTATTTGCAACGAGTTTTTTTTTTCCCCGATTGTGACCCCGTAAGTGGGTAATGCTTCTTGTGCAGCTCAGTGGTGCACTGTAGGCATGCCTTAAGATTCTCTGCAGCGTCCCTTCGGTCCCCTAACTGCAGCCTCTTCCATTTCTTTTGCTGTACCTCCATTCATATTCTCGTGCTTCCATCTGACTTTCCACCCTCTCTAACAATTGTTTCATAGTGTAACTACTTTTAGGTTTTCCTCCTGTTACGCCTTTTAAACCTCACTATCGGTATCCCCTTTTAGAGCTGAATGACCTCATAGGTCCCAGCGGTTGGCCTCTGGCCTAAATTCCATGTCCATTCCTTCCTGAGTATGAGATGCAGTTCCGCAAAGGGCATCAAGAAATTCAACAGTGGAGTCTATGGATTATCTTTGGTCATCCTCCGATCTAAGTTTTGTAGGAAGCAGATCCCTGAGGTTGACCTTGTAAAAGAAAGTATATCTTAGTTTAACCAGACCACTGAGCATCACGATTAACAGCTTTCCTAGAGCTGGCCCGAAGGATTGGATATTTTTACGTGGCTAGGAACCAATTGGTTACGTAGCAACGGGACCCACAGCTTCTTGTGGGATCCGAACCTCATCGTGAAATGAATTTCTGTCACCAGAAATAAATTCCTCTGATTCCACGTTGGCAGAGCGGGGAATCGAACCCGGACCCTGAGATCGGTAGTCGAGCACGTAACCGGCTCTTCCAACGAGGACCTTGTAGACGAGGCAATGCTCAGGTTCCCAGCTTGAGTGAAAACACTATTTTGATAGTTTCCCCGGCACACCTTTGCCCTTGCGTTGTTTCCACCCCCTCGTTGACATGGCATTAGTTATGATGACCTCCCTTCGAAACGTGAGGCAATGTATTCTGGAGCTTAGGAGTTCGGGGACATCTTATCTCTCCCGTAGGGGGATAGTTCCGTCAGTGGACCTCGTGCGGTGCACTGTAGGCATTACTTAGGGTTCTTTGCAGCGTGCCTTTGGCCCTTGGCTGAAATCACTTTTGTACATATTACTGTGCCTCCTTTCATATTCTCTTCATCTTATTTTCCATCCTCTCCTAACACTTGATTCATAGTGCAGTGCGAGGTTTTCCTCCTGTTACACCTTTCAAACCTTTTACTGTCAATTTCCATTTCAGCGTTGAATGACTTCATAGGTCCCAGTGCTTGGCCTTTGGCGTAAATTATTGATTCAACTCAACATATCATCTCAAAGAATGTACGGCGTATTTTGGACAGGTGTATGTCAGAATCGATTAGCAGGCAAATAGATAATGCCGTAAGATTATATATAATACTGAGGAATAAGCATATAAAGATCAGTGGAAAAAAAGGAAGTAAGGACAGACAGAAAATACCAGAGAAAGAAAAAGAGGGATTGGGGACTTGAGACACGAATGTTCAGCCGCAGTTAGGACCCAATTTAGGGGGGAGAGTTCCCGGCCGCATTCGACATGGCCCACGAAATCTCGCGCAGCCTGACTTCCCGGGAGGACTTGCCAATCACTGAGATGACACCGCACTTTTCCGTCCATTTATTTTCTGACGCTTTAATAAGGGGTGGCAACATGTATGGGTCGTCTTTATAGATTTCAGTGGTTCTTGTGTGTCTTTCATTGCGTCATAAAGTGTCTGTTTGGGTTTACTGCCGAAGATGAGTCATCTTTGCAATGTTTCTGTAAGTGAGGGTCTCATCAGCTCTCTTGATTGTTGTCTTTTGGGGATAATTATTAGCTTTTGGAGAAGTTGTTATTTTGCAGTGTTGGAGAGAGAGAGAGAGAGAGAGAGGAGAGA
This sequence comes from Macrobrachium nipponense, assembly GCF_015104395.2. Lineage (NCBI taxonomy): Eukaryota > Metazoa > Arthropoda > Malacostraca > Decapoda > Palaemonidae > Macrobrachium > Macrobrachium nipponense. The sequence continues at coordinate 53,439,458 of NC_061091.1, forward strand.
GAGAGAGAGACCTTACAGAACTTACAGACCTTACATCTTGTTCGGGTTGCCCCAGGTCCCTCAGTGTGAGGCACCTCTAATGTCTACCAGAGAGTTGCTAGTGCATCTTCCGGTATATTTTGCATCTTCCAATCTTGGATGGTCTGGGATGCAGCTTAGATATTTGTCGAGCTTATTCTTAAACACATCATATCTACGCTCACTCCTGATATATTCCTCAGATGAGCTGGCAACGCATTGAATAGACGCTGCATTATCGATGCTGGTGCGTAGTGGATTAATGTCCTGTGTGCTTTCCTTATTTTTCCTGGTATAGTTTTGGGCATTATTAATCTACCTCTGCTTGCTCTTTCTGATATTTTTAGCTCCATGATGTTTTCGGCTATTCCTTCTATCTGTTGCCATGCCTGAATTATCATGTAGCTTTCTCTTTTCCTTTCTAGAGTATATAATTTTAAGGATTGTAGTCTTTCCCGGTAGTCAAGGTCCTTAACTTCTTCTATTCTAGCTGTAAAGGACCTTTGTACACTCTCTATTTGTGCAATATCCTTATGATAGTGTGGGTACCATATCATATTGCAATATTCAAGTGGACTACGAACATATTTTATAAAGCATAATCATGTTTTCAACTTATCTTGTGGAATTTGTGTCGATTTATTTATTTTTCTTTAACTTTTTTATTCGTCTGATTTCTCATTTTGTATAATTTTTCCAATTTTTTTTAGGCAGTGCAGCCTAAGATAATCCTGTCTCTTGTGTTTAGTACCATAAGTGGCCATTAAATGTGTCATTTTAAAACATGGAGAATTGCCAGCTGTCAGTCAACCTGTAGGCATGACTGTACATATTCGTGGTGGTTTTGCTTGTTTTTCTTCTGCGTCTTATCTTTGATTGTATTCAGTTATGTTAATTTTCGTATTTATCCGTTTATTCACCTCTGCCCTACTGGCTTTCTATACTGGCAAGCTTTTGATCAGCTGTCAGTCTGTCTGTCTGTCCATTCAGCTCCTTGATGACTACTTGTTTTGATGTACTTCTAGTAACGAATTATGCATTTGTTTCATTCATTTACTTCTTTGTTTGTTTGCTTATTCAGATATAAATTCGTTCCCCATCATATTTAGCTATAATTCTGTTTTCCATCATAATTAGATACAATCTTGTTTCCCATCATATTCAGATATAAGCAGTTTGCCTTCGTATTTATATATAATTCTGTTTCCCATCATTTTCAGACATAATCTGTTTCCCAACATATATATATTTCTGTTTCCCATCACATTCAGATACAATTGGTTTTCCATCATATTTAGATATAATCCTTTTTCCCATCATATTCGGATATAATCCTGTTTCCCATCATATTCGGATATAATCCTGTTTCCCATCATATTCGGATATAATCCTGTTTCCCATCATATTCAGATCGAATTCTGTTTAACATCATATTCAGATATAACCCTGTTTCCAGCATGCTCAGATATAATCCTGTTCTCATCATTTTAAGATATAATTCTGTTTACCATCATATTCGGATATAATACTGTTTCCCATAATATACACCATAACCTGCTTCCCATAATATTCAGATATAATCCTGTTTCCCATCATATTCAGATGTAATACTGTCTCCCGTCATATTCAGATATAATCCTGTTTCCCATCATATTCAGATGTAATACTGTCTCCCGTCATATTCAGATATAATCCTGTTTCCTATCACATTTAGATATTATTCTGTTTCCCATCATATTCAGATCTAATCCTGTTTCTCATCAAGCTCATATATAATCGGTTTCCCGTCATATTCAGATATAATTCTTTCCCATCGTAACACGACGAACAAACTCCGTCAAAGTAGTTACGTTCGTTCTTATTGCATTTCCAAGAAATTAGATGAGTGCAAGGTCTTCCCAATTGTTATAGAAAACGGTAGAAAACGGAGTGGATGAGTAGCTACCGCTCAGAAATAAACAAACCACGGCTCGAACTCCCGAAGATAGTACGCCACCCGCGGAGACTTGCCAATCACCGAGATGACGGCGCACTTTTCCTTCTAATTTGTACCGACGTCATAATAAGTGTTGGCGGCCTGTATGGGTCGTCGTTTATAGATTTTATTGGTTCTCGCGTCCCGTTTCACTGGTCATAAAGCGTCGGTTTGGGTTTATTGCCGGAGATGAGTCATGTTTGCCATGTTTCTGTGAGTGAGGGCCTCTTCGGGTCTTCTGATTGTTATCATTTGGGGGATAATTAGTAGCTTTTGGACTAGTTATTGCTGTATAGTGTTACAGAGAGAGAGAGAGAGAGAGAGAGAGAGAGAGAGAGAGTGAGAGAGAGAGAGAGTTCAGTATCTAACCGTCGCAAGAGTTGATTCGTGAAGAGAGAATGAATTTTATATTTGTTTTCAAATATAAAAGATAGGAAGAAAGAGATGTGCAGGTCAATATTAAAATCGGTTTTATTATTGATTTTCTCCTACAAAAACAGATATGGAGAGAAAGACACAAACCTTAAAATATTGGACTGTTTTCCTCTATGCTCTTAATTTTTCTAACATGTATAATTTTCGTCACCTGATAAGATTATTTTGACCTATCTCTGATCATTCTCAAGTTTTTCATTAAATGAGGGGGGGGGGGGGAAATGATTCTTGAGAGAATCCTTTTTCCGTATCTGCTCCTTTACCAACAGGTTGAATAAAAAAAATATTTCCATTTATACCCTTTCCCCCTTCATGCGTTTTAATTAACAGTTACATAGGATGAATTTGATATTTTCTATCAAGTTCATAACATGTCACATTTTCTTACATTTCCTTTTTTTGATTTATTCTTAAACCACGATCGTCATTACATATCAGTTCCTAACATTCCAAACGAGTTTCGCTCTCGTTTGTTTTTGGAGCTGTCTGCTTGCCCGCGTCTTCGTCCGTCCGTCTGTCTGCCTGCCTGAGTGCCCCTGGCTATGTTCCTTCGGCGATGGAAATTTAGAGGCCAGCTGTCAGTCAGTCTGTGCCCTGAGTCAATCTGTGCCCTTCTCATGACAGTCAGGATGATGCGTGGGTGGGTTTTGTCTGGGTCGTCTCAATTTTTTTTTTTTTTTTTTAGTGGTTTTTTAGTGGGTATTTCTTCGTTCTTTATCTATCTGACTGTCAGGTTGTCTCTCTCATATATGCATTTATTCACTAATCTGTTTGATTGGCTGTTACTCTATTAGTTATTTTATTCATGAATGGGTCAGGTTACCGCATTTGTCCCTGAATTAGAGAATGTGTATATTTCAGATTCAACAATGCATACATTTCATCTCTCTCTCTCTCTCTCTCTCTCTCTCTCTCTCTCTCTCTCTCTCTCTCTCATCTCTCTGTACACGAAAAAAAGAAGCCTTTTGCTTAATTGCCCTTTGTGTCTCTCCATGCCGAAGGTTGAAGATAATGACGAAGAATGCAAAAGGGAGAGATGTTCGTTTCATGAATTGTTCTTGTGATTGCTGCATAACTGTTGGTCTCTTCTCTGTGGCTGCAACTTGGATCTTGGTTTCTTTGGTGAGGTGTGGGGGGGGGGGGGCGTTGATGGGCGTTTGGGCTCGGGGGGAGGGGAGTATTCGTACCGATTTTGTGTACGAGTATGTATAAATACACTTGCGTAGTATATATAATATATATATATATATATATATATATATATATATATATATATATATATATGTGTGTGTGTGTGTGTGTGTGTATGTATATATATATATATATATATATATATAAATATATATATATATATATATATATACATATATATATATAATTGGATACACACACAAACATATCTGTATAGTGGCTATATATATTTATATTTATAATGTGTGTGTGTGTGTGTTTGTAACACACACTATATATATATGTTTAATGTATATGGATTTTGGTGATACCTTTTCTACTCTAAGGGAGATTTTAGTGCGGTGAAATTGCTACCCCTATGCTTTTACGTAAAATATTGTTACATATGTATTGATAACATCTCCCAATCTTGGGAGTCGCCCATCCAAGAACTGACCAGATTCAGCGGTGTATATGGCGTCTGGAATCATAATACCGCTTTTGATTTTGTTATTGTATTTGGATCGAGTATGCCCTATAACTAAAAACTTTAACATTTATATTTTTATTTTATTGTCTCTTATTTTCTACTAAAGCCACTTTCCCACCGTTTTTAGATTTGCAAAGTTTGATAATTTTTGAGGTTTTTATTTTTCTATTGTATGACAAATTTTACGTTGTAGTGATCATAAAATTTTGCATTTTCTGAAACTTAATAGAAATCAGCATACTTAATATAATAATAATAATAATAATAATAATAATAATAATAATAATAATAATAATAATAATAATAACATCAAACACATAGATGAGACGGGATACAAATACCTGGAGCCTGTGCAAGGAACACCAGCTACCTTGCAGTAATAAGTGGTACGAACACCAACCTGAAGGAGTGATATAAAACGATCAGGCAAAGATCCTCTGGGACTATGGAATCAGAACGGATAGGGTGATACGTGCAAATAGACCAGACGACGTTGATTGACAAAATCAAGAAGAAAGTATCACTCATTGATGTCGCAATACCATGGGACACCAGAGTTGAAGAGAAAGAAAGGGAAAAAATGGATAAGTATCAAGACCTGAAAATAGAAATAAGAAGGATATGGGATATGCCAGTGGAAATTGTACCCATAATCATAGGAACACTAGGCACGATCCCAAGATCCCTGAAAAGGAATCTGGAAAAACTAGAGGCTGAAGTAGCTCCAGGACTCATGCAGGAGAGTGTGATCCTAGAAACGGCGCACATAGTAAGAAAAGTGATGGATTCCTAAGGAGGCAGGATGCAATTCGGAACCCCACACTATAAATACCACCCAGTCGAATTAGAGGACTGTGATAGAGGGAAAAAAAAAATAATAATAATAATATCTTTTAAACAAATTCTGTCGAATAAAGTGGCACAATTCAGCGAATTAATCTTATTTATTATTTTTTCTATTTTTTTATCACTCGCTTCTTTGCCTCAGCGATACTTCTTACTAATTGCCCAGTATTCATGTCGGGAGAAATTTAAATAATGCTGAGGGTGGTACTTTATTTAGAGGAGGATTTTGCCGTCAATACTGGTATTATCAGTAAATTGGTGTACTGGAATGGCGAATCTCAGGTCCAGGTCAAGAACTTATGGAGAGATACCAACACCGACGACGACCCCTGCTTGACCTGGACCTGAGATAATACCAGTATTGATGGCAAAATCCTGTTCTAAATAAATGTCAATGTCAGCATTATTTAGATGTCTCCCAATATGAATATTGGACAATTATTAAGAAGTATCGCTGTGCCAGACAAGCGAGTAATAAGAAAACTAGAAACGATAATATATAAAAATAATTCGCTGAATTCTGCCATTTTATTCAACAGAATAATAATAATAATAATTATAATAATAATAATAATAATAATAATAATAATAATAATAATAATAATAATAATAATATCAAGCCATTTTTATAGGTAATAAAAAACGGCAATATATAACGTTCAGTAAATAACACAAACCAATTCAGCTTCCTCATTGCTATCTCTATTAGTGCCGAGATCCCCCCGCCCCGCCCCTCCCCCCACATCATTTTTCAAAGCCCCCCTCTCATTATAGCGCGTCAGCAATGACCCATCCCCTTCTCTTCGGACAAGAGTCATATCCGGCGATGAGATATGGCCGTAACAGCGTCCATAACGTATCATAAAGTTTTTACGCAACAGGGAACGGCCTGGCAATTACAAATTGACCGCAGCCGACGCGTCGCTGACGATATCGACCGCAAAAACCGCAAAATGGACGCAATTCGGGCGCTATAGCTCCTCCGTGGGAGAGACAGAGAGAGAGAGAGAGAGAGAGAGAGAGAGAAGAGAGAATATATACTTTATATTTCTTCCGCGTTGACTGCATCGCTTTTCCGATTATGGTGCTGGAATGGTTGGGAATATCTTGGATTGGTTCTCCACGGGACTTTCTTTTCATTTGACCGGGTGATTTTTTATATATGTACATATACTATATATATATATATATATATATATATATATATATATATATAATATATATATATATATATATATATATATGCATATATATACGCACTATATATATGTATATATATATATGTATATGTATATATATATATATATATATATATATATATATATATATATATATATATATATAATATAGATATATATATATATATATATATAGCCCATAAAAACACCTTAAGGGTAGATATTGCAGCGTTTAAATTTCAGGAAGTACTGTCCCTTGAGGGAAACCGTAGTAGTTTACGAATTATACCGCTGTAATTTCCAACCTCTTTCGTGCTTTTATGGGCAACCTTTATTAAATGAGACTGCTATAACAAAATATTGATCATAATTTTAGGTGAGAGGCGGCGTTAACTTATACCTCTCGTGATAGCCTTGTGGGTGAAGAGCTTCACTGTACGTCCTGAATTCTTGGTTCCGTGTTCGCGCCCATGAGCCGACGAATTTCTTATCAACTAGAAAATGCCCATTCGGTTAACATATATGAAAATATATTAATTCCGAGGTAAAGAGAATTACATATTAAAGGGCGTTTGTAGCTTGATGCATATGAGTAGTATACACATTTTAATATGATACTATTTATAGATATAATATATAAATAAATATAATATAATAACGATATATATATGTTTATATATATGTGTGTGTGTGTGTGTGTGTGTGGATGGATGTACTGCATATCATTTGTCAATGTGATCATAATAATTTCTGATAGATCTGCAAGGGGAACCAACTCACTGACTTTATTTCCGAGATGCAGAGTTCATGGTACTGCTAAAACTTCAGCATGAACATAGACCTTCACCATGGATATGAGTAAGTCCTGTAAGGTTTCTGACAACTTAAATCTAAATATGGTTTCCTGATGAAGTGCTAGAACGTGGCTGTGTAAGGTCTTAACCCTTCGGCTTCTGAGCTGGTCTTTGGGGAATCTGTCTTCTGATGAGTCTTATGACGGGAATTGTCTAGGTCACAAGACTTACTATAGGCCGAGGTACGATGGCCCTGTCAAGGGTTGGCCTTATCCTTCTTCTCACAGAGTGAGGTGTTGTATCCCTCTTTTATTTCTGCTTCAGCAGACGATATTATTCATGTGGGAGAGGGAAAGCCTTTTGGTTCTGGTTAATAAATGGGGAGCATTTCTAACTGTGAGCAGTATGAAAATACAAATTTAATGAGAGGTATTACTAGAATAACAATTCATTTTCAGTATGTAAACAATCATTTGACAAAGCGTAACTATTTACTTATGAGTCAAAAGGCGTCACTCTCTAGTTACACATTTAACGAAAATTGAAGCATCTTTTTAACATTTCATTTAAAAAATATTAAATTGAGGGCATCTCGTTACGAATAGTAAAACTGGTCATCTTTAGAAATCTCTATTTGTGTAATTAGTAGATAAATATCATCGTTGTTATTGGTTGGATTTTTATTGCCATGAAAAGCTTTTTCGTAACTTAACGACGACTTACAAAATATGATCTGAAATGATTTTATGCCAAACTGACTACCTCCTACTATCAATAAAATTGTCATTATTCAAAATGTCTAAGCTTTATTAATAGTATGGAGCAACGCTTAAAGGTGTTTAATAAAATGACTATTCAGGAAATCAGGGTTAAGAAGGCAATAAGTAATAAACAATATATCAGGAGATAAGCCAATAAGCACATTAACATGGGTATTAAAAGTCCAAAAATGTTTATGATAAAAGGCGATCATCTATAGTAAATAGCCCCTATTTGACAATGAATGAAAAAAATTGCTGAAACCAGTAACCATCGCTTTAAAGGTACAAAGTATGTAATTTCCTGGAAGCCTTGCGGTATGAGGTTACAGAAGAGCCGCCATTACAGGCTGTAGGAGGTGAACAATACAGCAGTGAATTGCATCGTCAGGCGGTTCTTTAAGAAAGAATGAAAAAAAAATTCCCTTCTTCTCCTGGGTTGAAGGTGAAGGTGATGTGCTGGCACTTTTTAGCTTTTTTTTTTCTCTCTCTCTCTCTTTTGTAGAGGGTGACTGAACGCGTCATTGATTCCATCCTGGTGGCTCTTATATGCTTTGTGGAGAGAGAGAGAGAGAGAGAGAGAGAGAGAGAGAGAGAGAGAGATTTGCAACTAAGCAGACATACCAAGACTGTTTGAGAAGAGGTGGAGGTAAAAGAGAAAGGATAATAAGACCACATGCATTACAAGGTAATGAGAGAAAGAGAGAGAGATTTACAAACAAACTGACATACCAAGACTGTATGAGAGAGAGAGAGAGAGAGAGAGAGAGAGAGAGAGAGAGATTTACAAACAGACGGACATACCAAGACGGCATGAGAAGAGATGGGTGCAAGAGAGAGAAAGGATAATAAGGTTACATGCATGCAGTACAAAGTAATGAGAGAGAGAGAGAGAGAGAGAGAGAGAGAGAGAGAGAGAGAGAGAGAGAAACGAAGACAAACAGAGGTAGAGAGATGGACAGACAGACAGACAGGCTTGTGAAGCCTCATAATTTGGCGTAAAGACTGTAATTCCACAGATGACACACGTAATTCATCACCTCAGCAGACGTTTCTACCTGTAATACGCAAGAATTATTCCCTTCAGAAATGATGTCCTTTTGTCTGTGCCAAGTGTTAATACTTAAGGTCGCCTTTATTTATAACGAAGGGAAAGGGAAATGAACTTCGTTTATGCGAGGCAAGTGCTGGTTAGAAGAGGCTTAAGGTTTCCTATGCTGTTTGGTAAGTGCCAGTTGTCAGAGCTTTGCAACGTCTCCATATTCTTCGAGGTTACTCTGAACATTACTTTCATTTCTTTACACGTCGCCCTATTTCCCTCCGGCTGAATTTCATGGTTTATTATGATTAAGTTTCGGAGGTTTTCTGTTTTAATTTTCAGTTGTTAGTGTGGCAAAGTTTGACGTTTTTGAATGTACGAGTCTAATTTCTTATGGCCGTATATATTATTTAAATGTTTCAAATTTTATTTTCCATTGTGGTACATTTCTGTCATCAATTGTTGTAATTTGCTTTAAGCTGAGATCACTGGTTAGGCAAAAATTTTCAAAGTAATTTTATTTTTATTTAATATGATTATTTTATTTCATGGAATACTTTACCACGATGACTTTGTCGTTATTTACTTTAAGTCTTTATCTCCAAAATCACATTTAACCTTCACTATTTCCACTTTTCGTTTCCAAATCTCTTGACTCACATCAATCTGTAAACAATGCCTCAGTAAATCGTGCGGCACAAAAACAAGAAAGACAAATAGTGTCATAATGACGGGAAAGCCATTGATCGCAGCGTGTCATAAATGTCATATTACGACTTCCCTGATCGTCATTCTCAACTGGAAATTGAGCAGGCAGCACGAACGAGAAAACAGATTTTTCAAATTTCACAAATGAAACATCGCGTTTTTCTTCATTTAGATTCTGTTTTTAACACTAAAATGACAGAGCATCGCAGGAAAAGGGAATTATTGTTACTTGAATTGAATATATGATTTATTGATGCATTGTTTACAGATAGATGTGAGTCAAAAGATTTAGAAACGAAAAGTGGAAATAGTGAAGGTTAAGTGTGAATTGGTAGATAAAGAATAAAATAAATAACGTCACAGTCATCGTGCTAAAATATTGCATGAAATAAAATAATAATATTAACTACAAATAAAATAATTTTAAAAACTTTCCAAACTAACAATAGTGATTCAGCTTAAAGTAAAATACTGCAGTGAATGACAGAAATGCACCACAATGGAGAACAGAATATAAAACATTAAAAAAAATATATATACGGCCATCTTAGAAACACATCAAAATTTACAAGGAACCGTCCCAGTTCTCCTTGTGAATCATGAATAGATTTTTCTTTTACTGGTATTCCTTCTCTCTTTATTACCTAAGACGCATGATTTTCACATGTTAACTGTTTAAATATGCATTATATTAAATTCATATACAGTATATATATATATATATATATATATATATATATATATATATATATATATGATATATATATATATAATATATATATATATATATATATGTATATATATATATATATATATTATACCTCTTTTCCATTTTGATGCCGAGGCACCACCGGAAGGTTCCGGTGCAACCTTCCGGTTCCTCAAGAGGAATTTAGGGATGAGATTGTTAGCCCACGCTGTGTTAGCTCTTTTACAGCTGCATGGAATGACATCCATAAGCCGTGGTTTATCCGTGGAGCTGGTAAACTTTACCTGAGTGATGTAGTATGTATATATATATATATATATATATATATATATATATATATATATATATATATATATATATATATATATATATATTATGTATGTATGTATATATACATTTATATGTATTTAAATATAAATAAATATATACACATATTTTTACATATATACGACACGTTATGTCTTTTCATTGACTCATTTTCCCCTCTTGTTCCACACAAACACATTAAATCCTTCTGTGTGCAAAGTAGCTACAAAGTCTCTTCGCGAGAATGTGGGCGCCTTAGGACGAATAAGAAACCCCTCTAATTCACACGTTGCCGAGATTTGAGGTTTCTACCCAGCCGGCCCCCACCCGCCCAAACGGGCAAAAAATTCAATGAAGTCGTATATATTACTTCGGCGATATATGTCATTTTCAGAAAAGGATGAGCCATTGTCTCCCGTTGTTTGTGGGTCTCTAATATTAGGTTGTTAGGGCGATTCTTTTTCGGGAGAAAAACTTTCTTCTCCGTTTGCTTGTGCTTTGTTATGCTTTTCCAGGCTGCGGTAATTGAGTGTGTTTATGTGTGTTGAAAAAGACAATTCACGCGTTTACAAAGGGAAGAAGGGAGTACATGAAACGTTTTCATTTTCTCTAGGGTAACCTGTCCAGTTTCGCGAACTTGCAGATTTTGTGGTTATGAAATTGTGCTTTAATGTTGGATGGCGACGCAGTCGTACCTATTTACATGCATTATGTATGTCTATGTATGTATATGTATGTAGATCTATAAATTTATATGTAATATGTGTATATATATTCATTCGGGTCAAGGGCAGGAACCATAGAAGCTGGTGACCTAATAAATCGTTATTCCAACGTTTCGTGATTCTCAATCACATCTTCAGGGAAATCTACAATAATTAAAGTACCCGGATGAGTGTATAATATGCGCCTTTGACCCTATTTATGTATATATAACTAAATATCTATCTATCTATCTATCTATATATCTATATATATATTATATATATCATATATATATATTATTTATATATATATATATCATATATATATATATATATATATATCTAAATATATGTGTTTGTATAAATACGTAATTTAAATATATAATGATTGGGCGTACGTGTGATGGAGAGAGAGAGAAAGAGAGATCTCTCATTGGCTATTTATACAGCATAGAATCAGTAATAATACATAACCAGAATTATGTCCATTCATAGACTTATTTCTTCTTTTGCAGGAGCAAAAGATGAGAGTATCCGCCATCGCCTTTGGAAGAAGCAATTGAATTGAACAGCCAATAGAAACACACCCTACACTACTCGCCTGTTCTCGTTCGGTCTCCAGGAATTTATTTAGTTTCGACTGCTAATTTGTTACAGCACTGCAATGACCATCATGAGGGAAGAAGACTTGGAAATTGCCATCAAGGTAAGGAATGTCTTCTTTTACAAACGTACGCATGTATATTGTATATATATCATATCTAATATATCTACATAATATATAATATATATATATATATATATATATATATATACAGAGAGAGAGAGAGAGAGAGAGAGTCTTCACACGAGAATGAACTCTTCTCATGGTTTGGACCATTCAGGGAAATTAAAGTGCATTATTTGGTGTCTCATCCTTGAATATCACTTCGGTTCATTTCTCTTTGAGAATGTATTTGGAGAATTTTATTCACTCTTATAGCATCCGAAATATTTTGGGAAATTTAATTTTGGTAGGTGACTATACTTGTGTTATGCCTCTCTGTTCTTTTGTTTTTCAAAATGAGCTTATATTCAACATCCCAAGAGAGTTCCATAATAATAAAGTGGTCAGATTTGAAAACAAAGTCAAATACTGCTACAAGAAATAATGTCCATAAGAATGATATATATTCAGAACTTCACACCATCTTGTAGAAGTTGCCAGGAAGTAAAGTCAGGCCGACAGTAAATACTTTTCTGCAATTGCTTTTTGTCAATCTTTCGTGAATTGTCTGTTCATTTTTTTTCTGTTTTGTATATGTTTGCCTTTTGATTTTTCTGTAAAAGATAACCATTGTTTCGGCTTTGCCTGTCTGTCCGCCCTCAGATCTTAAAAGCTACTGAGGCTAGAGGGCTGCAAACTGGCATGTTGATCACACACCCTCCAGTCATTAAGCATACCAAATTGCAACCCTTTAGCATCAGTAGTTTTGATTTTTATTTAAGGTTAAAGTTAGCCATGATCGCACTTCTGGCAGCGCTATAGGTGCCGACAACATAAATACCATCACCGGACAATGGCTGAGATTCGTGGGTTGCGACTGAGAGTTTCATGGGTCTTGGCTGAGAGTGTCATACAGCATTAAACGCTGTACAAGAAACTCAGTTTGCTCCGAAGAAACTTCGGCGCATTTTTCATTAGTTTTATTTTGTCTATTTTTATCGTATTTGATTTACTGTACAATTAATACCTTTAAGCAAATTCTAATAATACCTCGACCGCTGACACCAACGACAAAATAATTGGGTACAAAAAATGTTCCTTAACCGACGAACGAACTTCAAGAGGAAAAGGAACTGACAAACCGTAAAAGGAAGAGGAAAAAAACGGCTATATAATGGATTCAAGTTTCCCCCCCCCCTGCCCCACCAACTCTTCCGCTCCCTCCCAGGCCTCGGGCCAATTGCCTAAATTTATTCAGAGATCATCGGCTTCCTGAGGTTTTGCAGTTCTTCCTACAACCTGATATTGCCCATTCCTCTCTCTCTCTCTCTCTCTCTCTCTCTCTCTCTCTCTCTCTCTCTCTCTCATTTTATGGAGAAATTGCCCATGGGGCGTCTTGCCCCCCGGACAAGTGAACTCGCTTGGGAACATTCTTAAGGAGCATTGATTGAATAACTGCAGTCTCATAATTTTGTCAGTTATTATCGGAGATACCGTTACAGGAAGAGAGAGAGAGAGAGAGAGAGAGAGAGAGAGAGAGAGAGAGATACGCATCTTCCTAAACATTCCTGTTATTAAAAGAATAGGTTATAACTTCAAAAGGTGAGAGTGAGGGAACTCGGAAAAATAAGAACGTTCCAAAGCTTGTCAAATGTCCACGCCAAGCTTCTTTTTTCCCTTGAGCCCCTTAGGTCACCGTTGCAGATTGCTGGTGTCGTGATGCAAACCAGCCGCCAGTAAGATCGCTACTTAATCCAACATTGATGTTCTCTGCCTTTTACAGAATATATTTCACCATTTCGTATTGCATGAAGTTTCTTCAGAGTTTCAAATCTTTACCTAAGTCTCTGTTATTTTTTGTGTGAATGCATGTATATTTCAAGCGCGTTCGCATATTACGTACATGATGTGTACGTAGTAAATGAAAGCGTTTTGTAGTCTTTATTTTTGTATTTTAAAGCGATTTCCTACTTGTATGTATGTATTTCTACGGGCGTTCAAATCTCTCATTTCTTAGTTACTCATGGAACCCTGTGAGTCCCAAACTTTTGAATAGTTATCACCGAAACAAGAAGGGCTGGGAACTGACTTTATATACAAGAATATTATGTCAAAAAAGTTAGTGTGAATATATGCATTTCTATATGTATGTACGTATGTATATTTCTACCCTGAAAGATATTTACATTTTAAATGCCTCCGTGGTACTATATATGAATTTGTAAATAATGCATTTTTGTCTGTCCGGAGTTTATTGAGATACTTCCTGTGAACTAAGTGATGCGCATTAGCCGTGAATTAATCTTTAGAATGTCATCATAAAACTTTCTAGAGGTGCAAAGACCTCGCTTCTGAAAAAACAGTGTAGTGGACACCTTGTAGTCTCTTGGCCATTGCATGCGCAATTTCTTGACCTGTTTTTGCAGTCTGAACACATGAAAAGTACATACTGGCTTTTATTATTCACTTTTATTTCCAGACTTTCTTTTCCTATTTTTCCTTTCATTTCATTTCACCTTTCGCTATTGCGTCATTTGGTACGGATAGTGATGCCATTTAGATTTTAGTTTTTTGTTGTTTACCTATGAATTCTTCACAGCAAATCATTAAGGAATACGTAAAGAGAATGGATGTTTTATTATTCTAAAGTTAGATTTTGATTATGTGTACATATATGTATATTTATGTGTATGTATATATATATATATATATATATATATATATATATATATATATATATATATATATATATATATATATATCCTTCTGTTAAAATAGGATACGTCTCAAGTATAAAAAGCCCATTAAAACACTGTGGTTTAAAGCTATATATATATATATATATATATATATATATATATATATATATATATATATATATATATGTGTGTGTGTGTGTGTGTGTGTGTGTGTGTGTGTGTGTCTGTACGTATGTATGTATGCATATCAGTCCAATCCTCTATCAAGTAGTTGCCCTCAAGAACAGAAAAGACGACGATCGTTGCTACATTCACACTGAAACTGCTGAATTGCGGATGGAACACCAAGAGTTTCGGCAAGTTCCACAACCCTGGCTGCTTCATAGAGTTACAGAAGGCTCACCTGTGGCGTGTCGAACCCCTCTACACACACTGCGCCTTCCATCTCCTTTCTTTCTTTTTTCTTTCTTTCTTTCTTAGATGTTGAGGCTCCTTTTCAGGTTTTCTTCTTCTTCCTCCAACAATTCTTAATTTTGTATTCCTTTGACTAGCCTATTATCCGCCATCATTTCCACATGGCCGAATGGCCTCAGAACACTGATTCATCCTTTTTTCTGCTGTAATCCATTTATCACTCCTTCTCTCTGTCTCCACGTTTCTCACTCTTTCACTTCTTAAGGGTCTTCTTTATAGCCATCACTTTATCTCTTCTTTGACATTCAACATCCTTTTAGATTATATGATTATATATATATAATATATATATATATATATATATATATATATACATCTACATGTATATATATGAATATATATATCATGTATGTATTATATATGTATAATTTATATATATGCATATATAAGTGTGTGTGTGTGTGTTTACATACATACCTACACATACCTGTAAGTAAGTGGCAGAAGGTTGCTTAAGGGAAGAGTTGGTATTTATCTAAATAGGCGCCCTAAGAGAAAATATGCACCGACTAAACTGCCTGTAAAAACGCATGCATGTTCAAAGTACTAGACAGCTCATCCCTTATAGCAAAAGAGATTTGTAAACACGATTATTTACATACTTTTTAGGAAGGCTGACTCACCGCCATTCCAGTACTTTTATAAGTTATTATAAAGAAGGGGTCGTTGAAGAGAGAGAGAGAGAGAGAGACGAGAGAGAGACGAGGAAGAGAGAGAGAGAGAGAGAGAGAAGAGAGAGAGAGTTACTGCGGTTGCAAAAAAAAAAAAACGACATCTGATAATTTTTAGTTTTAGTGACATTCGTGTTATTTAACTTCGATATTTGGTTTATTTCTCTTTTCGGAAGACATGATCGTATTTACTTATTGCTAAATGATTGTATTTTAATTAGAGACTCCGTCTGAAAAGATATGTTAATGATATATTCAGATGAATCCGTAGTAATAGCAGTAGTAGTAGTAGGCCGTCTTGTTTGGGACTCTAGTTCCCCGTTGGACGAGTGGGTTACTTGCTCTTCTACCGATTCGGTAGTCCCGAGTTCGATTCGCAGCTCTGCCAAGGTGGAATCAGAGGAATTTGTTTCTTGTGATTAGAAATTAATTTCTCGATATAATGTGATTCGGATCCCACCATAAGATGTAGGTTCCTTTGCCAGGTAACCAGTTGGTTCCTAGCCACATAAAAGTATCTAATCCTTCGGGCCAGCCCAGAAGTAGCTGTTATTAAGCTTAGTGGTCTGATTAAACTAAGATATACTTAACTTTGGGACACTAGTGCTAGGTGTTCAATAACAATCCCCGTTTTTGGTCTAGCTAATAGACTTTCTCGTAGTAAATACCTTCTCTCGTCAGATTGTAGTTGTAGTACTATTAGTAGTTAAGTATATCTTAGTTTAACCAGACGACTGAGCTGACTAACAGCTCTCCTAGGGCTGACCCGAAGGATTAGATATTTTTTACGTGGCTATAGGAACCTATTTGTTACCTAGCAACGGGACCTACACCTTATTGTTAGATTCGAACCACATCGATAAATAAATTTCCATCACCAGAAATAAATTCCTCTGGTTCCACGTTGGCAGAGCTAGGAATCGAACCCGGACCCTGAGATCAGTAGTCGAGCACGTTACCGACTCGTCCAATAAGGAACTGGCATTATTGGTGGTAGCAATAATACTATTAGCCGCAATGTGTCTTCTCTGGGAAGGTTTTAGTAGCATTAGTGGTTGAAGATGTGATAGTATTACAGTTAGTACCCCTTATGAACATTAGAAAAGACTTCATTGAAAATTCTATTGTCCTCTTGTCACGTGGAGGAAATACAGTGAAAAGAGGGGCATTGGTTGAGATTGTACATGATATGTTGCATCGTAGTCATTAATCTAAATAAATATGGCTGGTTTCCTTTTATAGCTGGGTCGACTGGTGCCGGTAGACTGGGCGCAAACCACGGCCCTTACAAAGGCAAGCTCAGTGCTCTACCATATGTACATGAACTCCATATGAAAATATATCCAGTTTACTATATAGATTAAGATATTGCTATGTAATATGTCTCTCTCTCTCAACTGTGTAATATACACGTCATTCGCAACATTGAAAATACCGAATTACAAAGTTAATGTACGTCTTACTTTCTCACGAAACCTCATCAAGTGGGATATTATCCGTTTCAAGTATAACTGTCTTTTTTTTCTTAATTTATGATATTTCCTGCCACAAGCTTAGCGGTCAGCACCATGTGACCAACTATGAAATGGTGGGAAAGTCCCTGAGAAGCTTCTGTATGTTTCACCCACGATTCTTGAAACATGATGGAAATACTTCGTATGAAAACACAAAGGCCAGGTGGGAGAATATTGTGTGTGTTAGAGAGAGAGAGAGAGAGAGAGAGAGAGAGAGAGAGAGAGAGAGAGGAGACCAGAATGAAACGGATAGAAGGAATTGTTAGTGTTTTAGTACATTCTTTTAGCATCTGATTCAACTATTTTGTTTTTGTCATTAAAACGTATCCTTCGCAGTCCTTTTGCATTTGGTATATGTTGCATGCAAACTGCTTCAGGCTTCACACCCGCTTGCACGCGTACACAAGCACGGATACACTCACTTTCATACACAAACGTGTATGAGTAGGCATGCATGTATGTATATGCGTCAGTGTATACAGATTTAAGTACATACTATATATGAGTGTTATAATTATATATAAACATATATGAATTAGATACATAATATATATGTATATACATAATTATATTTATGTGTGTGTGCGCATACACTTCTGCAAAGTCATAAAGATACGAAAATTCCTTAAAACTCGTCTGAATTCTTTTGATGACACTCGTACGTCACTGTTGACTTAGTAACGGACAAATAATCCGAAATAAACCTGAAAAGAACGCGTTTCCCGCACGCACTGTCCACCCAACACGCATTCGACCACTTAAAAGAGATCTTCCGGTGATAGGGCGACTTCGCTGCATGCAAATATTTTATCCTTTTTCATTGGCATAGAGTTGCAGTGATTCACTGCAGAAGCGGAAAGCGGTAGTGCTGGAAATGTTATTTGTATGCGCACGCAATTGTGTTTTTGTTTTTACTTTACTATTTTTTTTATGCTGTATTTATCTTTCTTCGTTTTGGTCTTCTCTTTTGACATTTATGTAATATATTCCCAGAAAGATTTATCATTTTTATTATTATTATTATTATTATTATTATTATTATATTATTATTATTATTATTATTATTATTATTATTATTATTCAGAAGATGAATCCTATTCATATGGAACAAGCCCACAAGGCCACTGAATTGAAATTTAAGCTTCCAAAGAATACGGTTTTCATAGGGAGAAGTATGAGGAGGTGAGGGGAAATACAGACAGAAGAGATCTCGCTTATTAAAACGGAAAGAAAAAATAGGTAAAAAGTCTTAAAATATAAGGAGAATAGCATTAGGCGAGTTAGATAGCCGATTGCCTTTTTTCTCATCTTGTGTGTGTTCGCATTTTTGAAATAATGATAGTAATATTAATAATGATTATCCTCACGGATAAGCCAAGTAAGACATAAAAAAAATCCTTAGAAGCGAGAACCCTAAATGATTACGTAGACTCAGAACGAGAAACAATACGACGGCAATTTGATTTATGAGCTGTCTATTTGCGGAACATCACTCGAATTCCTGGGACCTAATAAATATTTGTTTAAAAAAACGGGATTTCCCCGAGCTTAGCAACGGATATTACGTTATTTAAACTTTTTTTCTTGTTTTAACTACTACATTCCCCCGTACTTACTACGCTTTTACTCTGTATTTTTTTTTTTTTGGATTGTAGGTCAAAGACTAATGGACTGACTACCTAATTCCTTTATCTGTTCAAGATCCCAAAAACAAGATAAAGAAGTGAAAGGTTGGGCCTAAGGCTAAGTGATATAGATATCTTAATATTTATTCAGGGAAGACGCAAGCAGGAATACTTGTAGAAGAGATGACACAAGCCCCGAGTTTTGCAGTTCGATGTTGCTGATAGGATGTGATAAGATGTTGCCTGAAGGGTATTACGAAAGTCATTTCACCCCTCAAGATAGAGCCGAATGAAAACGTTTAAAATTCAGCGATAAAAGTGTACATATTAACTTGTCTGCTGATTTGAATTTTATTTGATAAATGTTCTTTATTAGTCAGTCAGATATTACACCACCGCAACGCTCTATTTTCACCGAATGTCTAAAAGTGCTCCAGTACTTGGTTTTTTAGCAAAATTTTCAAAAATCAAATCAATTGTTTTGAATATTGATGTACATTCATAATATATAAAGTTGAAGCATTATTATTATTGTTGTTTCTGATGTTTAATTTGGATGAACTTTAAAACCAACAGCCCCCGTAGTGGGGTAGTGCTGCCAGTGCACCTCATGTGATGCACTGTAGGGATTACTTACTGTTCCTCGCAGCGTGCCTTCGGCCCCTAGCTGCAAACCCTTCATTCCTGTTACTGTACCTCCGTTCATATTCCCTTTCTTTCATCTTACTTTCCACCTTCTCCTATCAATTGATTCATAGTGTTAAACCTTTCAAACTTTCTACTGCCAGTTTCCGTTTCAACGCTGAATGACCTCATAGGTCCCAGTGCTTGGCCTTTGGCCTAAATTCTATATTCAGTTCAGTCTATTCAGTTAAAACAGAAAGCGTTTGATAAGCATTTCTCAGTAATTCTGGCAACAGAGGGAGTGGAATCATAGACTCTATATACCTATGGTTAGAATATATCGCATATTTGCGTGATGTAACTCAATGAACAACTCTTGGTCTTGAAGGGCCATAAACGACCCAAGCCTTTTTCTGTTCAGACAATTTGTCATGAAAGGTATACATCCAGTTATACTGGCTTCTTGGGCCTCATAGTGACCCATTGACGGGTAACGACATGCTGGCTTCTTGGGCCTAATTGTGACCCCTCGTCTAACCGATAAGATGGATAGCGACAACCACTGCTGTAAGTTTGCGAACGCTGATTTTTAGGGCGAGCTTCCTCGTAAATTAATAATGGTAACCTGACTCACAACGACGTAAGCTTTGCGAGTGTTGAATATTGTGTATGTCGTTTATTATTTTTAATAATCAGTACTGGTACGGAACAAATCATCCCTTTACAAATGGGTATTGGCACATCAGAACTGGATACCGTTGTCGCCTTTTGTACTCTTAACAAAGGAGAAGAGTTTCAAGAAGTCCGTCGAACGTGATTATGACCTCGACCATTGTCTCGAAAGCGGATCACTGGTTCAATTCGGTGTTCGAGATCTGGCCGCAGATAAGATTGTCTAGGTAGCCCAAGGTCCAGTCAATATATACCCTCATGAGGAGCCCCCACCCCACAGAACGAAGCATTCCTTTGTATACGATCTCTCTCTCTCTCTCTCTCTCTCTCTCTCTCTCTCTCTCTCTCTCTCTCCAAGCAAGATATAGTCTCTCCTTTTTAATAATATTTTAGCCTTTCATTTCCCTGAATCTCAAAATATAGTACACACGGATAAATGATTTATTATTTATCTGTATGTTTTAGAAATAATAAACCGATATATTTCTATCAAGTAAAAATATACTATACTGAGCTAGATGTTGTCCCTATGCATGGCAACGGAACATAGTCGAGGATTAATTCTAATTAATTAGACAGACGACAGAAATCTTCCAGAATTAAAAGCGGAATCTCGACCATGTTTAACTGGAGCCAGTGTCTGTCTGCCTTCCAGGTCAGGCTTTAAATACAGCGCTTGTTTTTGTTTTGTTGTTGTTAGTGGGGCTGGAGGGTTGTTGTTGGTTCCCGTGTGATATGATTCAGGTTTTGATGAGAGGAAAATTCCTGTAGGGGGTTAGTTGCTATCAGTGGACCTCACGCGGTGCTCGTAGGCATTACGTAAGGTTCATTGCAGCGTTTCTTCTGTCCCAGTCTGCAACCCCTTTACCCCTTTCATTCCTTTTACTATACCTCCATTCACATTTTCCTCCTTTCATCTTGATATCCAACCTCTAAAAAATTTTCATAGTGCAGCTGCGAGGTCTTTCTCCTGTTACACCTTTCAACCCTTTCCACTGCCAATTTCCGTTTCAGCGCTGAATGACCTCATAGTCCCAGTGCTTGTCCCTTGGCTTGAATTCTATATACCATTCCATTCCATCCTTGATTGGAGAAAATGTCCTTTGATTGTCTTCTTGGACATACTTAAATAGGGTTTAAAATAGTGCTTTCTTAACTTGTAGGTTTCTTCACAATTTTGAAACGCTGGGCACTTCGAAGCTTGAGATCCGAGCGAGGAACCAAATGGAGAAATTCTGACGCTTAGGCGAGGCTCGAACCGGCATCCAGAATATCAAAAGATGTAACGACATTCACCTCATTCGGTTCTAGGTTCGTAGTGACAAGCGTATCGAAAAATGTGAAGGATTAGGGAAGTTAAGGGACATTGTGATTATTACAATTATATACATGCACACACACACAGATATATAATATATATATATATATATATATATATATATATATATAATATATTAGTTTGGCCACTTATACACACGACTTTTCAATACTTACAAATGTTAAGCCAAAGATACCCCTTATTATCGATGCGATGACCCTCACACGAACGCCTGCTGCTGTTTTTTGGGGTTTGTGTTTGGTTAGTATAGGAATTTATTTCAATTCCGGTTGGATAGAAAGAATTCCGATTTTGATAGGTAATGCCTATGCTTGCTTAATGTACTATAACATAAATGATTATCTATTAGATTATATATATATATATATATATATATATATATATATATATATAATGGTGCATGAAAACTCTTCTACACGACAAGATGGTTCGGTTAAAACGCCCAGTCATTTCCTGGTAAATGTGTTGCCTTTGTTAACTGGTGCAGTCAGTTCTGTACGAGGTAGTGGGTGGAATGTTGTGCGTGGCAGCTAAGGTGCAGTTAGGATACAACTAGTAACTTCATTCCGAAAAATATAGCAGTCACTCCCTTATAAGTCTAAGGGGCATGAGGAATGGAAGTGAATCAATCTTGTCTGAGAGGTTAGTGCCGTCAGGGCACCTCTCTTGGTATAGGGCTAGCTACTACTACTTTCTTTCCTTTTACTCTACCTCATCTCATATTCTCTCTCTCCCACCTGACTTTCCAACCTCTCTTAACAGTTGTTTCACCTTTACTGCCTTCCTACTCTCAATATCCCTTTCAGCGCTGAATAACCTCTTAGGCCTCGGCTTTCGGCCTTAGGCCTAATTTCTATAATCTATTCTATTCTTATTTGTCTCCAATAAGCTGGATATCTTTTCCGGTTTCAGATAGTCGGGTTTGGAGGCTTAAACGTATACACGGCATTTGGATTTAATAGTAACCGAAAACAAGGATTACCACCGGGGTTTTCGGGGAAAGGCTCCATCGTCCGTGCTCCAGCCGGCCAGAAATCTCGACAGAGGGCAACCGGAGCGCAACCTCATTAGCCACGACCCAATGAACGCTAATTGTAGACTCATTTTCTACGGAGGCGACTTCTCGGAAAGCGAATTTACTCTCAGCAGATCTTGAAGACCCTCTTGATGGGACTTCGTCTGAAGGCTTTTGTTGTCCCTTTCATGAGAGTCATTTGCGCTCGATTTGTTTGTTTGAATTTTTTTTCTATTAATTGCCGTAGTGTTTTGATGCTATATTTTTGTGTTTACTTATTATAGTCTATTGACTGTATATAAGTCAATATTTTTTTTATTTACTTAAATATATAGTCTATTGACTGCATATAAATAAATATTTTTGTATTTACTTATATATATATAGTCTATTGACTGCATATAAATAAATATTTTGTATTTACTTGTAGTCTAGTGACTGTTCAAATCCCAAGGCGAGTAAAGGATCAATATAGACTCATTTCACCAGAACTCACGGCGTACTTTTTTTTAAGTTGAACTACAATTATCCAATTATGCAATCGAATAATTGTACTTTTGTTGGTTGGTACAACTGCTAAAATTCAGACTTCTATTGAACACCCCTCATTTCCGTTATCTTTTCGCCTGTTCAGTTTTAATACATCGTTTTCTGTATTGCATTTTACCTCTCATTACCCATCTCTCCTCCTTCCAACCATTTTTCGCCTCATTGTGCAGCATAATAGGCAGAGTTCGTTGTCCTTTGGAAATTCAAAGCGCCCATTCTCCTGCTTTCGGCGCGAAAGGGGCTGGCTAATGTAGTCCGTCTTGGGCAGTGTTGTCAATCGGTATGTGTTTACCCTCCAAACTGGGTATAAGACTTACACAAAACCGGGGAAATAAGTGAAATTAGCTTATCTATTTGTAGTATATATACATATTAGAGCAATTGTATCATTATTGTATTACTATGACAACTAGGATTCATGGAAACAGTTTGTAAATGCATTGGCGTATGTGTGAAGAAGCTCCACTATATTGGCAACGATGGTTTTGGGACCGTTGTGGGCGGAGTTTACACTCAGCATCTTGCATCTGCCTACCTCTTGACGGCCGCTCTTCCGTTTTGCCGATTGGTCTTATTACTCTGATTCATGGGCTGCTTTGTCATATGGTCAGCCGCTTCCAGGATTATGGATCTCTCTCTCTCTCTCTCTCTCTCTCTCTCTCTCTCTCTCTCTCTCTCTCCGATAGCAGTTTTTATTCGCTTATGTTTAGTGTCATCAGCTACAAAAAGTAGTGGCGCAATGGTAATTTTGTAGTTAATATCTCTTAAAGTGATTCCTTTTACTATTGCAGTCTTTGTTGTTTATGATTAGATGGAATGAAAGTAATACGTATGTTTACGTATACATATATATGTATGTGTATGTATTATATATATAATATATACTATTTGTGTGTGCATACATGTGTAATGTGTGTTATGACTTATGTAGTCACTGATGAAGACAACCTTCAATATTTTTTCTATTCCCCTGTATTAAATTACGTACGGTCTACCTTTACCCCCCCCTTTAAACCCCCCCCCCCCCCCTTTTTTTTTTATTTGGCAATGCGAGTACTACCCATGTTTTCACGGTTTCAACAGAAGACTTGGGTGTTGGCGACAGCCTAATGTAGTCTGTTTCTTTGTACTGTATTTGCCCAGTTGCGCCTCAGTGCCGTGATCGGTATGGTCTTGTTATGACCCACCTCATAACGGGATGCCAGAGTCTGGAAAAGTCTGAAGGGGGATTCCAGTGGTCATCACCGGAGTCCTTCAGATATACGAAGAGTATATTCAAAGAACCTTGGTTATCACGGTAGGGAATTGAACTTTCACCGAATAGGGCTCGTATTATGGAATTTGATCCTAGAGGGCAGTTCTCTATGTTATGGTAGGTTTCTATCTAAAACTTTTATAGTTTATTTCACGCGGGTTTATGTGTGTGTATCTGTATGTGTGCGTGTGTGTGTGTGTTGTGTGTGTGGAGAGAGAGAGAGAGAGAGAGAGAGAGAGAGAGAGAGAGAGAGAGCTCAGAGAATCTGATGAATGGTTTCGACCGGTGAGGTGGATAACCTCGTCGAGAGACTATTATTTAACAACTATGTTGTGATACACATTTTCAGGAAATATCTCTCTCTCTCTCTCTCTCTCTCTCTCTCTCTCTCTCTCTCTCTCTCTCTCTCTCTCCCTTCCCAGCTGGTGTTAACAAACAGTCGACACACACTGGTTCATAAGTCACATATTAGGTCAACAGAATCACAAGGAAATTTGAAGGTACAATTATAAGACTGGGAATCAAACCTTTCCCCTCCTGTTGATGAGTACCGTAATTCATACATATTTGAAATTTCAATAAAACCGAGTCATCTCAGGGCGCAAAATTTCTCTTTTGATTGAGTCTAAAGTAGATTGCAAGGATATACGGGCTGGTTTAATCCTCGAAGGGAACCATAGACCTATCTTTAGTTTTTCCAGTCGTGTGTGTGTGTGTGTGTGTGTGAGAGAGAGAGAGAGAGAGAGAGAGGCTACTGAACAGTCTACAGACGCGCGATTCATTCACAACAAAAGCAAACGCGCACGGTTCATGCGTCTAACGACTGCAGGGTTCCTCTTGAAGCCCCTCTTGCCCGCAACGAGCGGCCGGTCATTGGGATTCGCTGTGGCGTCTCTGCAGAGTCACGGTCACTTCGTGACGTCACCGGGAATGCTGCGTGACAAAAGGCTCCTCCTGTCTGTCTTTGTCGCCTTCGGAGGATTCGGTCTTGTCTTTTGTCTCCGTTCAGGGGAAGAAGACATTGGAGGTCGTTTGAAGGTTGGGATAATGTTGTTATTACTTCTTTCTTTTGTTTGGGCTTGATGCTTTCGATTGAGATTCATTAAGCCGTTTGTTTTAGTGTTTGGAGAAACAAAGGTTATAATGAGAGGTTTGGAGGCTATCCGATTGATGGATGTATTTTGCCTTGGCTGGTTGTTTGCTTAGTTCCCACACAACTAACAATATATATATATATATATATATATATATATATATATATATATATATATATATATATATAGTATGTTAGCTGAATATTGTGGGGGGCAGCCCATAGGATAGAGAAGCTAAGTCATTCAGTTAACTTATATTTATTATCATTGTATCTTGGAAGAAGATCCTCTCGTATGCAGGTATCAAGTAAAGGCGAAGGTTCACAGCAGCATTCAATGTATAGTGTAGTTTTTCCGGGAATCATCATCATCTTTGTGACAAGAAGTTTGAGCTCTCTCGGTGCTTTTTTATTTTCTTTTATTAGTAAGCTGGTTTCAATCATGTTGACAAGATGTCTTCAAATAACAGATTATTAAATTTTAAACCTCTTTTTTAAAAATTTGGAGGACATTTTATAACTAAATAATGTAATTGTATTTGATTTATTATTACTATAAGAAGCAGCTCGATTATAAAAGTGTTTGCTTTGTCTTCAATAAATCAAGTTTGGAGCGTTTAAAAGAAAGGTTTCATTTTGATAATAATAGAGAAACTGATCTGGGTGACATCATGATTCTGCTTTAATGATTTGATAAAAAGATCCATAAAATAATAAAGGCTTTATACTTTCTTGTAAAATCAAGATTTAGGTAAAGCAAATTCCTGAGGAAGGAAACGCAGCTCCCCAGTCCAAGACGTGGCCTGACACGCCATTTTGATCCTTCCAAGATCCTTCAATCCGATCAAGTGACTCAAATCCTGAGGATCCGTGAGGACCGAGGAGCGCTTTTAATCAGTGGCCTTTAATTAATCAGTTTCTGCCTGATTAATTCAGTGGACCCTGGAAAGTGAGCCGAGAAAAACGAGAATTCGGGTTTGCACGAAGGCGTTCTCTCGGGGAAAGCGTTTGGTTATTTTGATAAGTGATGAATTGAAGTTGCTACCTCTTCTAATAATATAGGATCATTTAGATGCTACTCGTACGCAGAGATGTTACCCAGGATACTGGACGCTGAAGATCTATACTCTGTTTTTTTCCATCTGTCCACCCGCCTGTGTTGTTTACGTATGGTAACACTGCGTCCACGGCTTTAGATAGTTACGCTATGTATAAGTTTTAGGTAAATAAAAGGATATCTGGGTGTACATTTGCAACTTTAAAGTGTTTTAAATATTTACAGTATGCGAATTACATCATTTATATTCGAAATTATTGTTGAATGTAAGCTAAATGTAACTATCTAAAGCCCGGGACGCTGTGTTACCATGCGAAAACACCACAGGCGGATGGGCAGACGGAAAAAAACAGAGTATAGTTACACGAAGCATTCAGTAGCAGGTGAAAAATCTCGTAGTTTTCAGGTACAGATTCAGTTTGACATGGATATCAATTATTAATTTGGTTGTATGGTGATCTACACACACGCTCGCACACATACACATACACACACACACACACACACACACACACACACATATATAGATATATATATATAATATATATAAATATATATATGTAATTGTAATACCTACGATACCTTCTTAACTTCTCACATTCTTTGCTCTTTTTTTTGGGGGGGGGGATACGCTTGTCCCTACAAAGCCTTGAGATCCAACTTTCAAAGAAATATGAAGAGATCATGATGTGCGGGCAGGGGAGGGGAAACGAACCCGCGATACCAAATAATCACGACGAGGTCACCTTGCCGACGTGACCATGAGAAGACTATTACAATTACATTATGTATCTGGTAAAAATGACCAGTAGATTCTTCGACTTGCGTTTTAGTATAATGAAGAAAAAATAAAATAAAAATTGAAAGATACTCTGGCAGGTCGAGAGAAACGAAACAAGACAGAGAAAGATGACAGGAATATAAAGGTAAGTGTTGATAAATTACATACATGTACGCAAACATCATATATATATATATATATATATATATATATATATATATATATATATATATATATATATATATATATATATATATATATATATGAAGTTTTTGCGTACATGTATGTAATTTACCAACACTTACCTTTATATTCCTGTCATCTTTCTCTGTCTTGTTTTGTTTCTCTCGATCTGCCAGAGTACCTTTCAATTTGTATTTTATTTTTTCTTTATTATACTAAAACGCAAGTCGAAGGCAGCGAGTTCTTGCTTGAAGGCAAAACAGCGAGAGCGCATTAGCGGCGGTACATGTCATTGGTAATGATTCGTTCTTAAAACAGGTGTCTTGGCAACCGCAGAAGGAGAAACAGTTATATCTTGAATTTTTTTCCGGTTTTTGATAGCGAGTGTTCTGTTATGCAACAATTACTGAAATTCTCTGTGTTTTCTGAGTAGTGACCTTTTCCTCCGCTCGCAACTGGTCGTTCAGGTTCTTTACAGGTTTCGTAGTATCGAGCAGTTTTTTAAATTTTAATTTTATCTTATTATATATTTATTTTTTTCTGCACCAGTTACATTACTTATACGCAGTTGCATTGCTCAGCATGTTATGAAGAGACATTTGCCGCTCATACTGGGTGACAAGACAAGGGGACTGCGTTTGTTCCAGGCTCCAAGCATTCTTATTTGTAATAATATACAGATAAGGTCGGTAATCCTATACGCTAATCCCTCCCCGGTCTTGTTTTCGGCATTAATGTATAGACTGTCATGATTGGGTTCAAATAAAGTTTTCCTTATTTGTATTTGGACGTCAGTATTTCTTAGAGCCGACTAAAATATATTTATATACATATGTATACACGTATATATATATAAATATATATACACATATATATAATATAATATATTGCTTGCAAAAATTACGACATGAAGTTTTTATTTTCTAGATAAAAGAAGAACCAAAATTATTTCTTATTAATAGAATATATTTTATTATTATTATTATTGTTATTAATATTATTATTATTATTATTATTATTATTATTATTATTATATTATTATTATTATAATAAAAACTTGAAAGCTTTTCTCTTAATCTAAGTAAAAACCAAATCTGGTCAAAATGATTTCATATTAACAGAGTACGTTTTTTTATTATTATTATTATTATTATTATTATTATTATTTTTTTTTTTGTTTTTTTTTTTTTTTTGCTCTATCACAGTCCTCCAATTCGACTTGTGGGTGGAATTTATAGTGTGGGGTGGGGCCGGGTTGCATCCTGCCTCCTTAGGAGTCCATCACTCTTCTTACTATGTGTGCTGTTTTCTAGGATCACACTCTTCTGCATGAGTCCTGGAGCTACTTCAGCCTCTAGTTTTTTCTAGATTCCTTTTCAGGGATCTTGGGATCGTGCCTAGTGCTCCTATGATTATGGGTACGATTTCCACTGGCATATCCCATATCCTCTTATTTCTATTTTCAGATCTTATCCATTTTTTTCCGTCTCTTCTCTTCAACTCTGGTGTCCATGTATGCGACATCAATGAGTGATACTTTCTTCTTGACTTTGTCAATCAACGTCACGTCTGGTCTGTTTGCACGTATCACCCTATCCGTTCTGATACCATAGTCCCAGAGGATCTTTGCCTGATCGTTTTCTATCACTCCCTCAGGTTGGTGCTCGTACCACTTATTATGCAAGGTAGCTGATGTTTCTTGCACAGGCTCCAGTGGAGGGCTTTTGCCACTGAATCATGCCTCTTTTTGTACTGGTTCTGTGCAAGTGCCGGGCATTCGCTTGCTATGTGGTTTATGGTTTCATTTTTCGTATTGCACTTCACCTACATACTCCCCAGGAGGGAGATGTTATTTCCGTCTATCGTACTTTGAACATATCTGGTTCTTAGGGCCTGATCTTGTGCCGCTGTTATCATTCCTTCAGTTTCCTTCTTTAGCTCTCCCCTCTGTAGCCATTGCCAATTGTCATCGCTGGCTAGTTCTTTAGTCTGTCTCATGTATTGTCCGTGCATTGGTTTGTTGTGCCAGTCCTCTGTTCTTTCTGTCTTTCTCCTGTCTCTGTATATTTCTGGTCTTCGTCTACTTTTATTAGTCCTCTTCCCATGCACTCTTTAGCCACTCGTCTTCACTGGTTTTCAGATATTGCCCCAGTGCTCTGTTTTCGATGTTAACGCAGTCCTCTATACTTAGTAGTCCTCTCTCCTCCTTCCGTTCGTGTTATGTATAGTCTGTCCGTATTTGCTCTTGGGTGTAGTGCTTTGTGTATTGTCATATGTTTCCTGGTTTTCTGATCTATGCTGCGGAGTTCTGCCTTCGTCCATTCCACTATTCCTGATTACTGGCACTGCCCATGTGTTTATGGCTTTTATCATATTTCCGGCGTTGAGTTTTGACTTGAGTATCGCCTTGAGTCTCTGCATATATTCTTTCCTGATCGTGTCCTTCATCTCTTGGTGTTTTATATCTCCTCCATTCCATTCCCAGGTATTTGTATCCTGTCTCCATCTATGTGTTTGATGTTGCTCCCATCTGGTAGCTTTATCCCTTCAGTTCTCGTTACTTTGCCTTTTGTTGTATGTTGACTAAGGCGCATTTTTCTATTCCAAACTCCATCCTGGATGTCCCCAGATACAATCCTTACAGTCTGGATTAGGGTATCTATTTCCTTGATGTTCTTACCATACAGCTTGATGTCGTCCATGAACATCAGATGGTTGATTCTGTTGCTCTCTTGAGTGGTACCCGGCATCCATCTTCTGTAGTACTTTTGTCATGGGAATCATGGCTACTACGAAGAGTAGTGGGGACAGTGAGTCGTTCTGGAAGATCCCTCTCCTGATATTAACCTCTGCTAGTCTTATTCCCAGAGCTTGTAAGTATTGTATTCCAGTTGCGCATTGTATTTTTGAGGAAGCTGATGGTAGTTTCCTCTGCCCCATATAATTTTCAGGCATTCTATTAGCCATGTGTGTAGTATCATGTCGAAGGCTTTCTTATATAGTCTAATTATTACTTAATTATTAGTATTATTATTATTATTATTATATTTATTATTTATATATTATTATATTATTATTATGATAAAACTTAAACACTTTTCTTTTTGACCAAGCAAGAACATGTTCGGGTAAAATAATATACAGAGCATTGAACTGAAATAAAGGTCTATTTATTTCGGTTCAATAGACCTTGCATTACTCTTTAAACAACAGATTACAAGAAAAATCCAGAACGGAAACAAGTTCACTCTCCTTTAAAGAGACTCTCTCTCTCTCTCTCTCTCTCTCTCTCTCTCTCTCTTTAAAAAGACTCTCTCTCCTAGAAATTAGCGAGCATAATTTATGATGTCTCTTCGAAATGACTAATAAGTCTTTTAGACATCCTAATCTTGTAATCTCTCTCTCTCTCTCTCTCTCTCTCTCTCTCTCTCTCTCTCTCTCTCTCTCTCTTCAATCCCGGATGTACCTTGAACAAACACCGAAGCATTGCGATGGGACCCAAAGGAAGGCATCATTGCTCCTCCAGATGCCCGCGGGGCATGGTTCTGGGCACAGGAGTGAGTGAATGAGACGGTCATGTCCTTTGAGAAATGTTCAACCTCATCCTCCCGCGGACAAAGTACACTTGTGTGTACGCACATGGCATTGAGAAGGGAGGGGCGTCTTCGCTTCATTCCTCGGTCTTTTTTTAGCTTTTTTCTTCCTTTTTCCTTGTGCCAGGTCCTCTACTTCTTCTTCTTCTTTCTCTTTTTATTCTCTTTCATGTAGTTTTTCTTGTCCATTTTTTATTGTTGTTATTGTATTGTACGATAGCTTTTTCTTGTCTTTGGCATTTGCTTCTTCTTCTTATTAGTATTAGTATTATTATTATTATTATTATTATATATTATTAATGATTATTATTATGATTATTATTATTATTATTATTATTATTATTATTATATTAGGAAGGAGGCCTTCTCTGAGGGCAGTAGCATTGAATATTATAGCTGTTCAACGGCATGTAATTTATATAGAATACTTCTTCCAAAATAATTCTTTTTTAGTTATCATTTTTCTCATCAGCATGTAGCTGGTATATATATCAGGTTTCCTAAGGACATATAAAGATTTGAGTTGGCTTATTATTTATTATTATTATTATTATTTTCTTCTTTTCTACCTTTATTATCTTTTTCCAACTCTCTCTTCTTCTTCTTCTTCTTCTTCTTCTTCTTCTTCTTCCCCTCTTCCTCCTCCTGTTCTAGTCTTCCAAGTACTTACCTTCCTGTTTCTACCGTTCTCGCGTATTCGTAATAATACTATTCTGGCCACTAACCAGTTTTTTTTTACAGGTATTTTCATGTTTTTGTTCTGCTCTTGTTCTTATTCTGTTTCCTGTTCTCGGAGTCAATGGCTTTGGCTGCAATGACGTCCGTTTCTGTTTTTTTTTTTTCTTTTCTTTTGACGCAAATTACATAATTTAATTTTTTATTATCATTGTAATTCTTAAAATGATATTGCCGTTGCTTTGTTGTTATTTTATTCGCCAGTTACTGTTAGCTTTGTTATTGTTCACATCATCGTTACCATCATGCCGGTTTGCTGGTATAATGGCTAGTGTTGAGCTATGCCCCTCAGGTATCGCGGGTTCGCGTCTCCCACAAGGCGATTGTATCGTGCAGTTTGGGGTCTGCTGTGGAAGGTTGAAACCAATATTCTTTGGAAGTTTGGAGATCAAGTCAGTGGTCCCTTTGGTGCGCTTGTTCCGTGTGAATAGGTTTCATCTACTGAAATAATAATAATAATAATAATAATAATAATAATAATAATAATAATAATAATAATAATAATATAATAATAATAATGTGGTAGAGGACCCTCTTTTGGGAAAATATTGCTAAAGAGAATGGCAGAATTAAGCGAGTTGATTTTTTATATTGTTTTTTCTATTTTTCTTACAATCCGCTCCTCAGGCTGAGCGATTACGACCCCTGCTTGACCTGGACCTGAGATCCTGTTTTAATAAAAATAAAAGATCACCTTCAGCATTTTTATCTTTTTTTAGAAATTCCCGATATGAATATTGGTCAGTTACCCAGAAACATCACTGAGTCAGAGAAGCGGATTGTAAGAAAAATAGAAAAAATATATAAAATCAACTCGCTTAATTCTGCCATTCTGTTAATAATAATCTAATAATAATAATAATAATAATAATAATAATAATAATAATAATAATAGAAAGTATCACTCATTGATGTCGCAATACCATGGGGACACTAGAGTTGAAGAGAGAGAGAGAGAGAGAGAGAGAGAGAGAGAGAGAGAGAGAGAGAGAGAGAGAAGAATCAAGACCTGAAAATAGAAATAAGAAGGATATAGGATATTCCAGTGGAAGTTGTACCCATAATTATAGGAACACTAGGCTCGATCCCAAGATCCCTGAAAAGGAATCTGGAAAAACTAAAGGCTGAAGTAGCTCCAGGACTCATGCAGAAGAGTGTGATCCTAGAAACGGAGCATATAGTAAGAAAAGTCATGGACTCCTAAGGAGGCAAGATGCAACCCGGAACTCCAGACTATAAATACCACCCAGTCGAATTGGAGGACTGTGATAGACCAAAAAAAAAGGAAATAATGATAATAATAATAATTTTGTTACTTCATTTATTAGTTGCATTATTGTATCTCAGAAATATCAGTGAATTCAACAGAATTATCGTTCGAACTCGAAAAACCGGCCTCAGCATCACTTCCGCCACGGCGGAGGAGGTGATGTTTATCATCGCCTTTAATGCCGCTTAAGCGGACGACTACGCCCCTGTAAGCGAACCAGCTCGTAAAACCGTTTTTTATGGGCGCTCGCCAGATTAATAGAGGGTAGGTCCTTGCCCGTGTAAACCCACAGAGATGAATTAGATGGGAAGGAAAAAAAAAAAGTTACGCTAAAAAAGGTAGCAAGTAGGTGCACCGTTCGTCTCTTGAGTACAACGTGAAATGACAACATGCAAGGATAGAAATTGAAATATTGCAATTAGCAATAGGGATTGGCTATTCTTAGATGCATTATTAAAAGGCTGAAAAGTGAGGAAAGTAGAATTAAGTTCACGATCGGGTAAAAATATTTGAAATGACATCCAGGAAAAATTAATATTAATAACTCGTAGATGAAGCGCAAATTTGTTAAAGAAAGAAATATGAGAGCAGGTACACGATCTGGTTGGTATTCAATCCAAAAGAATAAATGTAAAGCGTATAAGATGTACGATTATGCGTATTATAAGAGAGGTTGAAAAGATAAAAAAAAATTAAATGAGGTTCACGATCAGGTAGCTCTTGAGCTCAATGTACAATAAATAAAAAATGAGTAAGTTCCTCTTATGGACGACATGTAATAGTAAATGAAAAATATGTAACTTAAGTAGATGCACAACTGCAACTTAAAATCACTGGAACAAAAAATATACAAATGAATGCATCACCTTATATACTTCTCAGGTGCAATATAAACTGGTAAAAAGTGCGAAATGATGCACTGCCACGTAAGCTCTGAGATTTCACATATAATGGTTATAAATTTAAAAAGTAAATAACTTTGCGACCAGGTGGTTATAGAAAGGTAAGCAATTACATGACTAAAATTGGCTGTAGCTACAGTATTAATTTGTAAGTAGTGAACTGTAGACAATCGGGTGGTTGTTAGGTGCGCTGAAGAACTCTGTACAGGGTTTAATGCTGTATGAAACTCTCAGCCGCGGCCCATGACACTCAGCCACGTCCCGGTGGAGGCCTGTGTTGTCACTTGTAGCGGCGCCAGACGCACAATTATGGCTAACGTTAACCTTAAATAAAATAAAAAACTACTGAGGCTAGAGGGCTGCAATTTGGAATGTTTGATGATTAGAGGGTGGAGGATCTACATACCAATTTGCAGCCCTCTAGCCTCAGTGGTGTTTAAGACCTGAGGGCGGACAGAAAAAGTGCAGACGCACAGACAAATGGCCATCTCGATAGTTTCTTTTTGCAGAAAAACTAAAAATGTAAGTAAACGTTCGGCTGGCTTTTGAACGCACCATGAAATAAATTTAATAAAAAATAAACTGGTCTGTGTTCAGGCGGCTCCGGATTGCCAAAAAAAAAAAAAAAAAAAAAAAAAAAAAAAAAACAGCCGCGTCATGTTGTTGCCACGTCTCAAATCAAAAAACGATTAATAATTATTCACCCGTTCAGTTTGCCCATAGAACCCCTATTGAATGTGGCTACTGGAATTTGACGCTTAGTTAGTTCCCTATATTCTCTATGGACAGCATTTGAAGCTTGATGCAGTTGATTTAGGGGTCATTTTTTCGCCCTTTTCTCAAGTCGTTGAATATTCAGGTTTTCTTACTCCACAAAAGCTCCAGTCAAAGGGGCACATTAGTCAAGCTTTCGTCTTCTGTTTTTGTTAGGATTATTGGTATGGTGGTTGTTTAACCGCTCATTTTTTCCTTTCTCTGTTCTTTTTTTTAACACCTGACAATGTTCCATGTCAGCCTGAATAATAATAATAATAATAATAATAATAATAATAATAATAATAATAATAATAATAATAATAATAATAATAATATAATAGTGGAAAAATCTACAATGATGTAAGTGTAAACATATAATAATGGTATATAATATGATATATATATATATATATATATATATATATATATATATATATATATATGTGTGTGTGTGTGTGTGTGTGTGTATGTGTATAAATATATACACATATTTTAAAAATATATACATTTACACTTACACCATTGTGGATGTGTTCACCAGTTTAGTGACTCATGCTATTATGAGATTTTATGAATAATAATAATAATAATAATAATAATAATAATAATAATAATAATAATAATAATAATAATAATAATAATAATAATAATAATAATAATAATAATAATACAACTGTGAGAACTCACAGTGATCGAGAAGAAATATCGTAAGCTAATGATATAAAGGAAGATATGAAAACCACCTATTACTTACATCATTAATCATCATGATACTTGAAATCTTGAAAATGTTATGTAACGAGCACTTATTAGACATAACGGAAATACCGCGAAATTAAGAAGTAAAGGAAGACCGCTTATTTGTTCCTGGGCGTAAAGTTATATTGGAAGTCATTATTTGATTCCTCAAGGCGAAATAGATATTTAAGTTGCATAGGTTTTTATATGCTTTTAAGTTAGTTCGTGGTCAGGTTGAAAGAGTTTATACAAGTGCATTGATTATTGGTGCGTGTCAAGGTATTTTGGCTTGGTTAAATTGTCGTTATTGTGCATTACTTGTTAGCTGGTGTTTCTGGGTTATTGAGTCATTGCCGACTTTATGTGAAATATGACGTTTTCATTACAAAATATTGTAGAAAGTCTCTTGAGAGAGAGAGAGAGAGAGAGAGAGAGAGAGAGAGAGAGAGAGAGAGAGAGAGAGAGAGAGAGAGACTATCCCACGTAGTATCTTTATGCAGGAAAGGTTTTTAGCAACACCGAAGAAAGGCCTTCCCATTGTTCCTAGATTACTTGCAATATTTTTACCGTTGGAACAGAACTGCTTCTAAAAGATCCGTTTTGAGGACTCCTGTTATTCTGCCGCTGTTAAAATTGCAGCTGATTTGGCATGACATTGCAGCCACACATTCCCTTGGCATGTACGTAGGTCCCTAAGGACTGTTTTCTCAGATTGCCGCTTTTATTGTTTCGTGTCTGATTAAAAATCAAATTTCCCGAATCTTTCAATTTTCAGTCGATAAGTCATCTCTTGTCATCCATATTTTCTCAGTTATTCGTCACAGAATTCGTATTATGCATAGTTAATATTTACTTATATTTTTTTTATTGTTACTTATGGTTGATTTCCAAATCTTACAACATTAAGGGATGTATTTATTTTTAAAGGCATATTTACGTTATTTTTTGTATTTTAATGGCATTTCATGAAAGGTAAAGTGAAAATTATTTTTTTTTTTTTTTACCTATTTCAACCTTGCTCGATAAATTTCGTTTACATACATACTCTGTTACTCATTCTAAATCCATACTGTATTTCGTGTGTGTATGTACATATGTAAGCGTATGTAGGTAGACAGAGATAAACACAGACATCTATTATTCTCTGACCTTAACGTTCACAATGTCTTTCCGCCCTGTAGCCAATAGCGAGCGTCAAATGCCAAATGAAATGTACTTTACTAGACTTGGCATGTAGGTCGCTGTACACAACTTGACCTGTGGGCAGATTTCAACACAGAGTAACGAATATTGTCTCTAGTTCGGTTCCTTTCTGTCTGGGAATGGGCGTTTCAAGGTCATTCAGGAAGGCTTTCTAAACGTCTTGACGCCTTTTTTTTATGTTTTGTGGTCTTTCATTATTTGCTTCGTTCCAGGAAGGTATTTGCTTACGCCCTTTCCTTGCATGGTTTTGTTTTTACCGTTGTTTATTTGTTTATGTCTTGGAAAGGTTATGTTCTGTCTTTTTTTGAATAGTTTTCCTTCATTTGTTCTCTCCATTTTTAATTCATAATTTTTTCAAGAATTTTTACCATTTATTGAC
This sequence comes from Macrobrachium nipponense, assembly GCF_015104395.2. Lineage (NCBI taxonomy): Eukaryota > Metazoa > Arthropoda > Malacostraca > Decapoda > Palaemonidae > Macrobrachium > Macrobrachium nipponense. Next base: position 53,476,421 of record NC_061091.1, read on the forward strand.
GTATATCGGGTTTGGTATTTCTCTTCAGAAAGGTTTTCCTTACCAGCTGCCGCCGTTCTGGTCATTCATTGTATGTTTTGTAATTGTTATTTGTTTAATTTATTTTTATTTTTATGTTTATCGGTGCGTGGGCCCAGCCCCCGAAGGACGTTTTTAAACTGGCTATTTGATGTTTACGCTCAGGAAAAGTCCTTTAATGGACCTACTAACTCTCTCTCTCTCTCTCTCTCTCTCTCTCTCTCTCTCTCTCTCGGGGGCCAATGGTACCATTCTCTCCTCTCTACACGAAGGAACCCGAATTAATCAAGTATTTCGTTGTTCACCTGAGCAGGAAGAGAAAGAGAGAAAATGTGTAACATTCCACTGAGGACACCAATCCTAAGACGTATAAATAAAATAAGCCGTCTCTCTTTGTGTAAATATATACATATATGTGTGTGGGTGTGTTTGTGTATGTGTACATACCTATCTGTTTTATCTGAAAATCAATAATGAAATTCCTTCTTTATACTAATTAAAAGTTAGAATCAAACCTCTCTCTCTCTCTCTCTCTCTCTCTCTCTCTCTCTCTCTCTCTCTCTCCTTGAAATATTTGGCAACGAATTCTGTTCCATGACAGTAAATATTTCCAATCTCTCTCTCTCTCTCTCTCTCTCTAATCACGAATGATTAAAAAGAACCAGACAGACCCCAACGATAAACCGAAACGGGTTTTCTATGGGCTAACCCTTGATAAGACTGCAATGCCGAAACGAGTTTTTCTTATCTTTTTTTCCATTGTTTTTTTCTAGTTGTTCCGATATAACTTCTCTCTGCTGATCAAATAGCATTAATTTATCTGGGCGGACGATCTCTGCCTTTATTTGGAATGTTTATATACGATTTGGCTCTGTGTGCTATTTCCTGATGTGAGTGTGTGTTTGTGTGTGTGTGCGTGTGCGCTTGAGTGAAAAAGAGAGAGAAAAATCATTAGAAAATGTCTTTCTATTGTTAAAAAAGGGATGACATTGGCAATTTATTTACCCAGTTGTGTTGGGAAAAGAATTGACAATGGAAATTATGATCTTTCTATTGAATTCTTTGCTTTATGAAATTGTGTGGAATTGTGGGTCTTCTCAGCATCTGGAGGTCTTTACGCTGCTCTGTGAGTGGTGGCAGATTTTGTCCTTTGCAATACTGAAGATGTTGGAGTAGATTTTGAAAATTTTCAGTGCTCTCTCTCTCTCTCTCTCTCTCTCTCTCTCTCTCTCTCTCTCTCTCTCTCTCTCTCTCTCTCTCGAAAATCAACATTGAATTCACGTATTAAAATGAAAGCTATTATTGCGCTATCCCTCACGAGGGGAAATGAGTTAAAAGAAAGTTAATAAAAGCCGGTAAACGGCAGGAGAGATGAGAAGATCGAGCGAAGTAAAGAGTTGAATATAGAGATAAAAAATGAGCATGGAAAAGAGACTGAAGATAGCCTATGTATCTCATTGGGATTCTGCGCACGATATCTTCTAGAAGTCACGGGATGACAGAAACCTTGACGATAGAAGGCTTTTTTTTTTTACAAATTTTTTTTTCTTTGGCTCGGTCACTTTATGTCGACTGTGTATGTGTGTGTCGAGAGAGAGGGGTGGGAAGTAGTTGGGCGCATATGTTTGTCAGGTAGTAGATTTAACACTGTTATGTATATGTCTGTAAACATAAAGAGCAATATTTTGTTAATTTCCTGAAGATGATCAGAAGAAGGAGAGAGAGAGAGAGAGAGAGCATAGTAAGGTGTATATGTTTGTCAAGTAGAAAGATTAGTACTGTCATATATACGTATGTAAACAGTAAAGACACCTACTTAATTGTAGTTGAAAAGGAGAGAGAGAGAGAGAGAGAGAGAGAGAGAAGAGAGAGAGATCATATTTATTATGACAGCACGCATCAACAGCTGCTAATTCAGCATTTCATTTCGATGCCCGTTTTCTAAATCCGTCCGAGTACTACCTCTGATGGGGAGGGAAACTTGCGTAGTCGAACTTGCCAGTGAAGATAAATGGCGTTAGTGGCAGCGCACACCTATGACACGCGACGTTACACAGACTTGATGAGGCAGAAGTCATGGTGAACGGAGACGAAGACAAATTACGTCCCAAGAAACATGGAAGGAGAAGAAGAAGACAAAGACAAAGATAAATGATATGCAGTTAGGCAGTCTATTGCTACTTACATTGAAAAAAATACTTTTTTTCCTTTTAAGTTTTTGTATTAAGAATTATGTTGTTAGTTAATTGTGTATTCTTTGTTAAAGCCTATTAAATTGATTTTATATAACGTCTTAGTTACTGAATCTCTTATGTATTTGGATTTAGTTCGTTCTATTATTACAATAATAATGACAAACTTTGAGGATAGTAAACGGTAAAGCGTAGGTTTTAGAAAACTTTAAATAAAGCAAAGGGAAACATGCAGAAGAGAAGTGAAAGAATTAAAAGAATCCAGCGATGATGTTATCATTCGGGGAAAGTCCAGCTGCTAACACGGCCCAACGTAATTGGAGAAGGACTTCATGGGTAAAGGATATAGTTGCGATGTCCCTCGGAGATTACTGCTAGGAGGGAGAGTCCTCCAGTCGTCACTAAATGTAGAAAGAAGGAGGTTGGTTTGGAGAAACTCCTGATTGAGTGAACCTGATTGGTTTTGACCAGTGAAATTATTTTAAAGAAAAGTCTAGCACCTCGAATTCGTGAAGTACTATGTTAGTAATAAGTAATCGTGTTTGCTTTGTTTATCAAACGCACAGAAATATGACACTAAATTGCTCACACGTATGTATACGCACGTGCGGTATCAATAAAATTGATATATTTTTACATTTATATAGGGTGCCACGTACAATGGTCTATCTCTCTCTCTCTACACACACACACACACATATATATATATATAATATATATATTATATATATATATATATATATATATACATATGACAGAGATATCTTTACACATGTTTAGAATACAATGTGAAAAGCAGTTCCTCTCTAGTTATATATTAATATATATATATATATATATATATATATATATATATATATATATATATATATATACGGCAGAGGCAACTCTTCCCCCAATCGGAATCTCCCGCCGAGAAGCGGCCGAGGACGAGGAACAGGGAAGAAGAGACGAGAAGGGGGAAAGAAGGTTTTGGCATAAACCTTGAGTGATCGAATCTCTTCATCTCCAGCTGCGAAACGGCCATTCATATGCTAATTTCGGATGAGGAGAACTCGAGGAGGGAGAGGCTGCTGTTCCTCGACCTCTGGCGAGGAAGGAGAGAGAGAGAGAGAGAGAGAGGAGAGAGAGAGAGATTTTTTGAGAGAGAGAGAGAGAGAGAGACTAAAAGGAAATGAGTAGCAGAAATGTATAGGGAATAATTACGAACAAGAGTGGCATTTGAAAAAAGAGAGGGAGAATAAGAGGTTAGTCAGAAAGTATTATGGAAAGCAGAAAGTAATTGAGAGAAAGTTTAGAATAAGGATGAATATGAGGGAATTAGGGGATGGGGGATGTTATTGTTAAAATGATTGTCAACATGTTTTTAAAATGATTTTAAAAATATTGAAAATATTTTGAACATATTGTTAAAAAAAAATTTTAAATGACCTACAGAGAGAGAGAGAAAATCATAAAATATGTTAAACAATAAGAGTAGAAGATAAAAGCTGAAAATGAAAAGATAAGAGAGAGAGAGAGAGAGAGAGAGAGAGAGAGAGAGAGAGAGAGAGAGAGAGATGAGAGAGAGAGAAGAGAAGAGAGAGAGAGAGAGAGAGAGAGAGAGCGATACGAATTGTACAAGAACCCTGCAATACCAGATTCTAATCACCGCAATAACACCCATGAAAATTTCTAATGGATTGCGTTGCATTTTAGCATCATTCATCTCGTGGCTCTTCATCCTCCGAAGTGTGTCAGCATCATCACGGAGAGAGGTGAGCATAGTGGTCGACAATTCAAATGAAGCAATGAGAGTCTTGCGACAGACCTTGGAGCTACACTCTGATGAAATGTGCATTTGGGAGAACACGAGGAACGTGTAGTATTGTTTCGCTGAATTTTTTGGGCACAACTTGTTTCTCGAATTTCCTCATTTGAGCACCATATATCTTTTTTATTTTGTAGCCTGATAATCTTATAACAAGAATACCTACAGCCGTAATATTGATAACAATAATGTTAATAATAATGATACATTAAGATGCCAATCACGAGGTTCTCCTTTGGTGAATTTTTTTTTTGTAAAGATCCACATATAACGTTTTACGCAAACAAACAGAACTGAAAATATTGACGTCCAATAACAATGGGAGCTAAATCTCCCAAGGTAAAAAAAAAAACGTTCCATAATGACATATGCTTCGCAATTAGAAATACTTGATAGAAAGTGATACATATGAACAAATGCTTGCGTTTGCTCAAGTCTTTTAGTCCTCATTTCTTCATATTCTTTCAACTAAGATTACCGGATCACGTTCATTTAGGTAATCCGCAAAGCTGCGAAAGCACTCGCTCTTCTAGAGTTGTTGCGGCGTTTCAGGGAACGGTTTTCCGTCGTGCTTTTCAAATGATGTTGACAGCGTGGTTCGTGAATGGCTCGAAGATGAACGCAACGTGCTCACGGGTGATGTGTGCAGGACAATTATCTTGGATCTGGCAAATCACTATGACTCCTTGAGGACATATACATACCATATCTATATATATTTATATATTATTATAAAAATTTATATATATATATATTAAATATATATATATATATATATACGAGAAAGAGAGAAAAAAAGAGGAAGGAATGTGGGAATAAATATAAATAAAAAAAAAAGTGGTCGCACAAAAGAAGGGAGGACCTCATTAAGTGATAAGTTTCATGCTTCATTGACCATCACGAATCACCGCATGACGTTACTGATATGAATTGTCTCTGGCGATTGCAGGGTTTGCGTGATTGAATTATCTCTCTCTCTCTCTCTCTCTCTCTCTCTCTCTCTCTCTCTCTCTCTCCAAAAGGAAATTGTACGGAACCCGCAGGAATGCCCCATGAGACAGGCTGCTATAATCCTTTTAGGAGTCTCCTTTTCCACATGGCTGATTTTTCGAAAAGAGAGGGAGGCTGCCTTGGGTCCTTCACCTATCAGATACTTTCACCTTTTCGGCGGCTGTTTTGCATATTCGATTGCACCCTCGGTGTATATTGGCTGTCAAAAGGAATTAAATTTGAATAAATAGAATTAGGGTATTTCATTATCTGGTTTTGAGCTGATTTGGGGTTTTGTGAATGGCAGGATTATTTTATCGTTCGTTGGTAAGATTTTATGATTCATACGTTTTGATGGAAGAAATGTAGTTGTTTGATTTACTTTGCCGAAAATGAAATTAGATGAAATTTAAAATCTAAATATATTAAAAGAATATTTGCATGTTAGTTGCATGCTTAATTTCTTGTCAATAAATATGCATTGGTTCAAGAAATATATTAGGATAATTCTGTATTTATCAGTATTTAGGATGACTCAAGTTTTAACAGTCTAATGGCGCTAGTATATTTATCAGTTGTAGAAATGTATTAAGTTTACAGCTAATAAGAATTTATTATTTATGAGTCTCAAGAAATGATGGCAATAATCGTGAAAAATAATTAACTTTCAACGCAACAGTGTTAATTTGTTCTAAACTTTTATAAGGTGCACTGATTTGTTCTATTGATTTACTAAGTAAATTTAATAAGACACATATTTCTAGACGTTATCTATTGATGTTATGATGAATTGCTTCGAAAATTTGTGATTAGTTTTTCAATATAATTTTTCCACGTCGTCAGTTTTTTTTAGGGTTACTACATGTCACTGTATGCACTTCATAATAATAATGATCATTAAAGAATGTATGAAGATTATTATTATTATTATTATTATTATTATTATTATTATTATTATTATTATTATTATTATTATTAGTTCAAAAAAAGCTAAATATGAAACATGGGAAAATTTATTTCAGTATTTTCAGAAGCTTAACGTCATGTTCCAACCCATCTCAGTTGAGAACGAAATCTCTCTCTCTCTCTCTCTCTCTCTCTCTCTCTCTCTCTTTTAAGTCAAGTTTCATGCTACATTTGACTCACGTGATGAGGTGCTGGAATGAGAACGGTGAAGTGGATTTTCTAAAGTGACTGCAGATGTTCCTTAATAAAACTGCAGTGGAGGATTATGTATATATAATATATAATTATGTATATTATATCATAAAAAAGATAATATATACATATACATATATATATTTATATATGCGTGTGTGTGTCTGTGTGTATTTGTGTGTATGTGTTCTCATTCCTTTAGGGTGTAACATTGTTATAGTTATACCGTAGCTCCCAGTCCTGAAGGAAAAGGCAAATAATGCTGCTATGTTGCTCCCATTTAGCCAAATACAATGGAGCTGTACTCTAATGTATCGTTCGGTACAGTGAACAAATTAGATTGCAAACGAGTAAGTAAACAATGAAATCAGCCCATAAACTGTACAAATCATAAAGTTAAAATTATTAAAGAAATGTCACCGGAGACGGATCTAGGAGCTTCTTCGTGAATTTCCACGAAATTGGGCCCCCTTGGCCCAAGTCTGCTGAGAAACCTCCATTTTGCTAGAAGGTAGTGCTCATTGCTTTAGTAATCACCAGCTTCCCGTAGTTTTCTTCTCGGTGGGTAAATTGTTCCATTGGAGGGTTTTGTCTCCTATATCCACAGTTCGCTGATGTTTGGACCCGTTATTTTAGAGGCCTTGTCTAGACACCTCAGCTTATACCTCTTTCAAACATTTAATCTTGTAGGCCACACTGGTGCTAGACTCCTTGGTTTACCCTGGAGGCTCTGCTGCTCTACATGACAACGGCAGCTTTCAAAGTGGGGAAGCTGAAGACTTAGGGATAATTTCTCGTATGGTGCCTTCGGTGTTACTCCGTAGGTAACGATTCTATGAATGGCATCTGCTTCCTGTCCCTCTGCTGTGCCATAGTTGATGTCGTGGTAGATGCATATAGTTTTGCTGTTTTTTGCTGTGTTCTTGGCTTCTGCTGAGTTCTTATATTTTTTTTCTGTATCATTCTTCTATGATGTCGAGGCTATATCGGATGTTTGTTAATATTTGTATCACTTGCTTCAGTTCTGACTGGACAGGTTTACAAATAATATTGCAGTGCGTAAAGGTCCTCCTGATGCAGGCACAGACAACAACGTTCCTATCTTGCGTTATGGCAGCAGCCATCACTTGCAGATTTTGTAAAGACTGACGTGACATACAAGGTTTTTTTGTTTCTTCTGAATGAGATCATCAAAGAAAGGAAGAGTTTTGCCCTCAATGACTTGAACTGTGATATTTAGGACTGGCTTGCTTTTTAAGGTGTCTGCAAGCCTCTTCGGTTTATCAGTTGTAATAGTGGTGAGAAGATGTCACCCTCATATTTGGTATAGATTCTTGGCTTTTGGTGGTTACCGAAGGTTCTGTCTATGACAGCTGCCATGTACATGTTGGCAAAAAGGACTCCAACAATGGCTGATCCCACGATACTCCATCTACTTACAACAAAATGTTCTCATCTGTGTGAGAGGAAAGGGTCCTTCATAATGCACACCATCAGCATCTGCTTAAGCAGTTCTTTAAGGCATTGGGAGTAGGGGTGCATTTCAGATACGTAGACATTAGGTAAGATTATTTGGAGGCTTCCCTTATTTTAGGTGGTCAGTGGTGTGGAATTTTCTTGCTCTGTGGGTTCGTTCTTGAGGGGGACAGTGACATTTTCCCCTTACAGACACAAGTTCTCAATGGTTTGTGAAGTTTCTCTTTACTGTCATGAATAAGTACTGAATCATATATACACATATTAACCATTCGACATTATTCTATTCACGACTCATTTTCTTATCCTACAAATTTGCACCTCCATTTTGTTTCCTTTTTCAGAATGTTCGAATCGCTCATATCCATAAGAATACTAAAAGTCGTGGAGACATAACTTGCCCTTGCCCGAGACCCATTTTTGTTGCAAACGAGTTACTACCCCCGTCTGCTTATTCTGTCCCAGTATTACAGTGACACTTATATACATTATATGAATACATTGTGTGTTTAAACTATATATATATATATATCTATATATATATATATATATATATATATATTATTAATTAGATATGTGTATGTAATAAGAAATTAAATGAATAATCGAATGCTGATACACAATCAACACTTGAACTACGAAAACCTTCACACGGCGAGCACTTACCTGCATCACCTCCTGGCGTGTTAACTGTTTTGGCCTTTATGAATCGAGTGGTGTCGAGCGTCATCGCAATAATTGTCAACTCACTGCCTCATCAGATATTCTGCCGGCGTCCCGCGTGTAACAGTTGACGCCGTGGTTCACTGGTTTTAGCTAAAAATAAAGAAAAGGAAGGAAAAAAAGAAAGGAGGTAGGGGGCCGTTCCTGGCTGCAAAGCCGCTGTCTCCTCTGCTCCGTTGGCGCATTGAAGACCGGAGTTTTGTTTGTTTGTTTGTTCCTTCTTTTTCTGCTGCCTGATACAAGCCCTCTTGCGTATATTCATACTTATATATATAATTATGTCATATCACACTACCGCGATTCATGTACATACATCGAGCTACAGATGTTCTTTATCAACTAAAATATTACCCTTCGGTTAACATATATAAAAATATATTAATTCCGAGGTAGAGCGAATTAGATATTAAAGGACATTTGTAGCCCGAATTATTATATAATATATATATATAATAGATATATAATATATATATAGAATTAAAGTGTAGAATAGTTTATTTATATTACACACCACACACCACACACACCCACCACACCTATACTACTAGATATATATATATGATTATATAGATCATATATTAGATATATATAGATATATATATATAGTACGTATACCACATACACAACACACACACACACACTAATATATCTATATATAGTCCGTTAACACCACCACACACACACACACACAAATAATATATATATATTATATATATATATATATATGTGTGTGTGTGTGTGTGTGTGTGTGTGTGTGTGTGTGTGTGTGGGTATTTTAGTTTTTCAAATGGCCACAGGAGAATGTTGATATAGTTATTTGCGTAATTGTTTTTCAGGTGTTGTGCATTTTTGGATGGGCGACGGTGATCCATCACTTAATTTAAAAGCTTAGATAACTACAACTACAAAAAAAAAAAGCTTACCTGGGATAATTGTAATGATATTCGTGCGATATTCTCAAGTAGATCTTTTCTACCACTTTTTTTTTGTTTTTTTACAGTGAAACAACGGAAGGAGACATCGATAGAATTCAGTGACTGATAAAATGTGTCTTGTTAAATGCATATTTTTGCGCTGGGTTAATTGTACACAAATATCATTGGTTGGTGGGAGGTATTAAATCTTACAAACAATTACGGGCTGCTCTATGAGCAAGAGCCCGTGCTGGCACAAGGTCAGCGTAATCTGAAAACAAAATTGCAAACAAATCTGGGAAATACGGAATTTTTTTCAAAAATCTTTCAACTGACAGTCTTCCTGAGTGATTGAACTCTGTCCATTTTACAGCACAGATGCGTTTCCCCATATTATCTCAGGAATATTATCACATTTCGAATAATGATAACAAAAGTAATATTGGATAAGAATATGTGAATGTATGATAAATCCATATATATATATATATATATATATATATATATATATGTGTGTTGTGTGTGTGTGTGTGTGTGTATACATATACATATGTATATATGTATATATATTTCATTTTTCAACGATAACCAGTTGGATGTGAACTGCACCTTTGAACCTGTCATCATCCAGTTCGGAGCGCCTCAGTGGCGTGATCGGTTTGGTCTCGGGCATTCCACTGAGGGCATAGAGATGTGTATTTCTGGTGATAGAAGTTCACTCTCGACGTAGTTCGGAAGTCCCGTAAAGCCGTTGGTCCCGTTGTTGAATAACCACCGGTTCCATGTAGCGTAAAAACACCATACAAACAAACAAAATCATCCAGTTCTGGCCGCAAATTCCTGAGATGTATGCTAGTATTGCACCAGCCTCACCGCCCCCCCCCCCTTTTTTTTTTTACATGCCCCTAGGTAAGGTAAAGGTAGTACAGTACTATTGTGGTAACTTGGGTATGGGAAGCATAATGAGATTATTTTCAAGAAATTCTATGGTTAGTTTTTAAGATAAGGAAAGGTCCTGGTACTAGGTTACATCTCGGGATAATGCCTCCGGGCCCAGCTGCTCGTCACCAGTGGCCCATGTACAAGTCTTCAGAGTGAGGCTCATGGTCCAACCTTAGGAGTGGTATATAAAATCTCTAAATTGAGATTTTCCCGTCTCGCACATTTATTTAAAGTCCTTCTTGACACTAGTAATATAAAATCCGGTCGCCATGCTTCGGAAAAGGAAAAATCGTAAATCAACACATTACAAAATTACCATTACAGATAAACGTACCAAAGAGATTGATAGATAGAAATTAAAAATATAATCCTCTAATCACACAGCACAGGGGCATTCCTTAGTCGAATCTGTCTGGCTTTCTCCTCGTATGTCAGATTCTTTACGACCAATATGTTGTTATCGCTCTCACGCCATTCATTCGTTTTTCTCATATTTTAAAACTCATTTTTTTATAGAAGGGAAGTGATAGATGATGACGTCTTCTTTTGTCTGACACACTGGTTATTTGAGTGGGTACCTAGATTTTTTAATCAATTCTTTACATAGACTTCCTCAAACACACACTGTTTAAATCTGATAGATTCCACTGAAAATCACCCCTACAGTCGAAGCGCCTCAGTGGCGCGGTCGGTAAGATTGGGCGTGCCACCTCCTTGGCCGCGAGTTCGACTCTCGGGCATTCCATTGAGGAGTGAGAGATGTGTATTTCTGGTGATAGAAGTTCACTCTCGACATGGCTCGGAAGTCACGTTAAGCCGTTGGTCCTGTTGTTGAATAACCACTGGTTCCATGCAACGTAAAAACACCATACCAACAAACAAACAAACAAACCCTTACAGTCTAGTAATTAAATGACTGCGGTAGAGGGTGCCGTGATTTAAGTGGTACAGTGCTGGGCTCATGACTGGTACGGCCGCATTGACTCCCAGACTATTGCTCACCGGTCTACTTATCGGCTTATGGGTATACCAGCATCTGCTGGTGTCAAGAAAAGGGGTGTACGGCTAGCAACCTCATCTCCAAAGATTTGCTGAGAATTCAGAAGGCTGTAGTAAGTAACCTTCTGGCGCCACCCCTTCCAAAAATGGAGGAAAGGTGTAAGCCGAAAAAAATATAAATTATGTATGTGTATGCGAGTGTTTCTATTTACATGCGACTCCACATATATATATATAGACAGAGTTATAAGTTTTTGTTTCTTTCTTAACTCATATTTTTCTTCTTCTTTTTTGTCCTTCAGGTGGTAATCGTAGGCAACGGAGCTGTGGGCAAATCCTCCATGATCCAGAGGTACTGCAAAGGGACTTTCACCAAAGACTATAAAAAGACCATCGGAGTCGACTTCCTAGAGAGACAGATCACGTAAGTACTTAAGAGAGAGAGAGAGAGAGAGAGAAGAGTTTATCACAGTAATTTGATTTATTGTAGAAGAAGAGTGATTTAGCAAAAAATTGAAAAGCTAATAAGATAATTGACTACTAAACTGGTCACACACACACACACACACACACACACACACACACACACACACACACACATATATATATATATATATATATATATATATATATATATATATATGGTATGTATGTATTTATGCATGTATATACGTATGTCTGCGTATGTAATGCATAGAGGTGTAGGTGTCGGTAATAGCGTGCTAACCTCACAAGCGAGAGAACCTAGTCATCCTCGTTTTTATGTTTTATATAATAAATATGGTTTTATTAGCATTATTACCATCAGCGTTTTATTAACAGTTATTGAGAATATTGTCAATCGATTCCTTGACTGAACAATCTGTGTGTACAATTTCCATGCCACTGTATTGTGCTTATATATCTTAGAGAGTTTATATATTTTTCATCGTATATCTTAAACTCGCTGGTCAATCGTATGATCCATTGCCCCATCCGTTACACGGTACGTTACGCCAGCGCTGATTTTGCAAGTCATTTAAAAGCCTCTGAGGAGGAGGAGGACATCAGCCGCGGAGGCAGCCAGCCAGCCACCCGTCCACCGTCTCTTGGCTGGTGTGACGGCCTTTGTTTGCTCATCAGCTGGTTTTTCAGTTTTGCCTTCACAGAATACATTGCGGTTCTGCAAAGTGGTACTTTTATTATTATAAGAATAACGTAATTACCAAGATATGCGAAGTTTTAGAACCATTCGGTATTTTATCATGAAAATGTGTGGCAATTCTATAAAGTCTGGTTATTTTTTATTAAATCGTAATACGCAAATTGTTTAATATTTACCCGTTCTACGAAAAATGTGATAGTATGAAAAATCTTAGATTATGAACCGGTTTGTAAAAATAATATTTTCATAATTAGAAAATGCTCAACATTTCTTGGAAATAAAATATTCACCGCACACAAGTATCTGAATAACTGAACATCTGGCGTATTAACAAAATAATCAATATCTTTTATTATACGAAAGGACAAACTTTTAAGATGTTTTTGTTGTTAAAACTGACTAAATATTTAAACAACAATTCTGTAAAAATACAATGTTGTTATCATGAAAAACGTAAACTTTTATGATAATAAGGAATTTTGATTAGATAAAATTGCTTAGATGATTAAAACGCTTTACAAAATTGAGTATTTTAAGTATAAAAAATACATAAAGCATGAAACAGTTTATTTCTGTGAAAAGTAGATGTTTTTATTTCGTACAGCATTTATGCAAGATATTAAACGCTTACCAGTTTATAAGAAGAGCAAATGTTATTATAACAATGCATAAATTGTTGAACACAATTCTGCAATAACTGGATATTTTCCTGATATATCAATATACAAAATTATAAAAAGCATTACTATTTTAATGAAATAAGATAATGAAAAGTAAACTGTATTTATCACTTTGTAAATCTATGAAATTAGGTTATTTTTTATGTGCAAAATACATCAATTATTGAATTCAGTTTTTAATAGATCATCTACCATGTTTAGTTTTTAGAATATTAAGAATTTTACAAAGATTGGACATTCCTTTTATATGAAATACTAGACATTATTCGTCCATATTCGCAAACAAATTCAACAGTTATTTGTAATATTTATTAGAATTAAAGTTATACCTCATGTCAGCTAAGAAAGATGGTTTTCTTCAAGAGACTTGAATAATTGCCAAGTTTATTAATTTGATATATTTTGTGTATGTAAAAAGATTCGTTTACACTTAACTTTTTTATTTTAGATTTTAAGCCCAAAACATTTCCAATGTTGCTGATTCGTCGTTGCGATGCCAATATATGTTAATAAGTGAATTAAATAATCGGTTCGTTTTGTTTAATTTCCTCTGATAAAACTGCAGTAATATGATCTGATAACCTTTAAGCAACCCACCTATACAAGATGACGCTAAATCGAGTTTAAAAAAATCAATATAAAAGAGGATAGCTGAGTGCAAGGGTCTAGTGTTAGAGGCATCTGGTCATACTGAGGCCCGAGATCGGTGGTCTTGGATAAACCGGAGTGATTGAGTGAATGAATGTCTGATCCGATCGTCTACTGAGTCTTGATCTCTGGTGATTTGTTGTTCATTTAAGAGACTTTGACTAGAAGTAGTTAGGTCACTAGGCATCACGACTGTTGTAGTGTATGTTATGTATCCTGCATTGCTTTCAGTTCATTATGAAATTTGAAAATTTTTAACTGAATGATTGTACCGCTGATTTTGTAGTAACATTAATTAAAAGACAAATTATCAATGGAATAATGATGGAAACCACATTTTATGTTCTCGATCAAAATTTGAATGATTTCCTTAAATCAGTCAAGTACAAATTAATGCATGTAAAATTATGATTATTACACCAACAAAGATTCCTCTTCCGTGGAAAATTCGATCTATATCAGTGGTTCTTAACCTGGGGGGCGTCAGCAACTTCCAGGGGAGGCGTGACCCCTAAGGAAAAATGAAAACAAAACTTTTTTAAAAATTATATTCGTTATTCTCGTAACAAGAGTGAGGAACTAATATTCAGAAGTTTATGAAAAAAAGCAAAAGTATCGTCTTATGACGTCACTTTCCTAGAGTCTACTACTCTATAACGATAGTAGGCTCGTTGGGCTGACCATTTTTTGTGATTATTGACCTCCCTTCCTATCCCTCGAAACCCGTTCTCCTTCTCTTTTTTTTTTTTTTTTTCATTTTCTTTGAAATCTGGGAGGGAATTTTACTCATAGATGCAAGGGGGGCGTGGAAGGAAGGGCCAATTCTTAGAGAGGGCGTGGTAATAAAGAGGTTAAGAACCACTGGTATCATTCAAATGACGTGGACCATACGTAAATTACTGCAGCACTCAATCGATCCTATTCCGGCAGAACCAACGGCGAAGAGGTCCGCCTGATGCTGTGGGACACGGCCGGGCAGGAGGAATTCGACGCCATCACCAAGGCCTACTACCGAGGCGCCCAGGCCTGCGTCGTGGCCTTCTCCACCACCGACAGGGACTCCTTCACCGCCCTCAAGAAGTGGAAGAAGAAGGTATTGGTGTATGCGTCGATGGACGATGTCCTTTGTCTGTCCTCTTTTTTTTTTTTCTTCTTTTTTTATTTTTTTTAATATGTCATTTGTAATCACAGAATTTCGTCTTTTATTGTTTATTTTGCTTGCATTTTTTTTCAATACTTTAAAACAACTGTTATTGTTATATGTTTATTGTTAGATGTGTCTCTTGGTGTTCATTTTCCCTTTTTTTACCTTTTTAGATTACATATTATGCCCATAAATAATTGAAATCATTATCATTCATTTCTAAGATGCTCTCTTTCTAAATTTTAATTTTCTCCCAGGAATAAAATTTATCATACATATTTTTACAGATGAAAAGGAGAACACTAAATTCCGTTAGAATTTTATTAGAGAAGGTTATTAAGCAAAGTTTCTTTGGTATTAAAATTTTTTATTATAGCTATTCTTTTCAATATTTATATATATATATATATATATACTATTCCCTTCTCCCATATATATATATATATAGATAATCAACTCATTGTTCCCTAAAACATTATTTAAATATATATATATATATATATATATGTATCGGTATATATATATATAAAGAATAATATATAAAATATATAATAAATTCATTGTTCCTTAAACTTGAGTCTCAGTCTTGAACATTCTCACTCGTTGCAGTTTTTATAACTTAGCAAAAAAAAAAAAAAAAAAATTTACATAACCAGAAACCAAGAACCTTAAAATGAAAGCTCTCAATTTTTTTATCGTCATTATACAAGCCTGCCTTCTGTTAGATCTCATTAATTGGAGAAGTTATTTTGCCCATTTTGCTCATTGTAACATTCTTTTCAGGTCGAGGACGAGTGTGGCAGTATACCCATGGTCTTAGTCCAGAATAAAATCGACTTGATCGATCAAGCTACTGTTAAACCGTAAGTGTATGATGCGTACTCTCATAGATGTATTGCCAGTACTATAAACTGTGCTATTCAGTGCACGCAAATATATATATATATATATATATATATATATATATATATAGATATATATTATATATATATATAGTATATATATATTATATATATATATATATATATAAAATGTGATAATGTATGTATATAAATATATATATATATATATATATTAAATTTATCTATATATATGTATGTATATATATAATTCTAGATATATATATAATGTATGTATATAAAAGAATATATATATATATAATATAATATATATATATATATAAATACTGTATACATCCATACATACATACTACACTATTATTATATAATAATATAATATAAAAATTATGTTATATATCTATAATAATGTATGTATATATATATATATATTATATATATATATATCTATAAAAGTACTGTATACATACATACATACATACACAAATATACATATATATGTGTGTGTACGTGTGAATCAGTACAGATAAAGCTTAAGAACCCTAAACGACTTTGAGGAAGGTCGTATAATCATTAAAAGACAAATAAAAGGGACTAGCGTCGTTTGCCCACTAAATGTCCAAGTCAACATCGTGACTATTCCAGCAGCCATTTCCTCTGGAATGTCCGTCTCTTGTTTTGTGTCTACCGTCGAGATTCTTATCTATGGTTGGCAGACATTTAAAGCCTTTTGTAGACCTGCTGTTCAAATTCCGTCCTTTATTACTTCGGTTCTGGGCTTTTTTCATGATTATTTTTAACATTTCAGACTTTGATATATTAGTACTTTCATCTTGTCTTCTCGAATGTTGTTCTAATGTAATTGAGCAGTTACCTTTGGATTTTTCAAAAGTCCTGATTTTTATCTGATAGATTTACAGTCAAAATACAGTTGTACAATGAGATAATTTTATAATCGCTAAGAACAAAAAATTTATGAGATACTGTGAATAATAATCAATCTGAATTTAATTGTAGATATCCTCACTATCATCTTCTTGACCTGTTATTTTGTCTAAAGATGTTACTGTCGTATCTTTGATATTGAAATGTAAAATCTGTGATTGCATATTACAGATTTCTTCTATAAAACAGTCGGTACCTCTCCCGAAGTTCTTATGCCTCGAACAACGTTTCTCATGTTGATTATTTTTATCTGGCCTTCTTTAGCATCGATAATTTTCAATTTTATGACATCAGTATGTGGTCAAATTCAGCTATAGCCGTGGCTAGCGATTCTAAAGGTTTCGTTATCGTGCCATGGCTACTCATCGTGAAGAAATCGGACGCAATGTTGGTCCTTCAGCCATTCTGACATGTTCACAACATCTCAGTCAAGCGTTCTGTTATATTACAATGATGTGATATATTAAAGTACTCTTTAACCTTCCTTTCTGTGTTGCTATGGTAGTATAACCATGTCCTCGTAATCAGGACTTAGACTCTGCCCTAAATATAATACCGTACCATTTCATATCTCACGTCAAAATGCGTACTTGTGCTCTTGTTTTTGTTTTTTTATGTGGGTGGGATGTTCTCGCCTACACTCTTAATATCAGTATGAGTTTTGTAAGAAGTCCAGTTACTCCAATGAAAGGTTAAGCCATTGAAAGCCATTTGTAAAATAAATTTTCTCCTCACTAAAATCTTTTAGCCTAGAGATGGTATCACCAACTCGTATATTAATGTAACGAGCTCGTTCAATTTTCATGTCTGCATTAAAAGTGCCTTGTTGACAAAATTACATTCGTGTGTGAGGCCTTGCCTATTTTCTGCAGCTATATTTAGGGGTTATATTACTATTTTTTTTTCCTGGAAGGCAGTAAGCTGTGCATTCATAAAAAACCGCTCTATGAAAGCTAGAAGTTCCTAGGGTTGCATTTTATCTTCCTGGAAGAATTCGATAGAAGAAACAAAAATTAGATATTTCAACCCTGGTGGTCGAAGAGGAACTGGCAACGAGTTTGGTTAAAACAAGATTTAAATACACTTACAAGACAGTTTTTCATCTTTTTGCCAAAACGTCTTGTCTCTCTCTCTCTCTATGGATTGAGATGCATTATCCTACATTCATCTTCTTCGCCAACAGGGAGGAGGTGGAGAGCTTCGCCCGTGACTGCCGCATGAGGTTATATCGCACTTCTGTCAAGGAGGACCTGAACGTAGACCAGGTTTTCAATTACCTTGTGGAGAGATATCTGGCTCTCATCTCACAGCCCGAAGATATTTACACTTCTAAAGATGTTACTGAGAGTAAGTAGAGTACGTTGTTAGATTCAAAGATTTTTCCCCCTTGTTTGTTATTCGTAATTTTATCATTTTTATTCATATCTACATATTTAGAAGCGTTTGTTTATAGAACCCGTCTTCCTCATTTTTATGAAACAGTGCGTATTCACTCTTTGGGAGTTGCGAAAGAAAGATTTCTACTTAACGCTTGATCCTGAACAATTCTGATACAAATGTGTAAATGTCTTTATATATTTTGATATAAAACTAATCTTAGACTAATGGATTGCCCTCCCATCTTTCCTGACAGTCAGTAAAATAGATATTATGAATAGATAGTGACCCCCACAATTTATAACCCAGTATGAATCCACCTTTGCGACGTGTTTAGCACAAGCCCGTTGGGGATGACCGTCAAAACATAAACAAAAGACTATCAACATCATAAAGAAATATGAGTCCTAGATGACGACTCCCGAAAACCCTTGGGGATCACTATCTAAGAAAGACCCGTAAAATGTTAAACAACACTCATGATTTGTAAAATTCCATTTGTTTAGCTCTTTCATATCAAGCTAATCAGAGACTTTCCTTTCAGCCATCTTCGGAAATCCCGCCAAATTAAAGAAGGGCGACACCATCACTTTGAACGGGAAGAAAAAGTCTTCGAAGAAGCAGCTCATCAAGAATGCATGCAAAGTCATATAAGAATTTAGGGGCTTGTAATGAATGATCATGAATGAATTTCTGACATGATGTAAGTTTTATCAACTCGGTGTGCTGTCAACCACACATTCTAATTGCACTTGGGGAAGTTATTTTCTTTTCCTTAGGTACTGGAACCATTTTTTTTTTGGCAGGGAGTGTTTTCTCGCAGAACTATAACTGGTGGAATTTTTTGCGTTATCTTATCATACCTCTAACCAAGATTAAATTGGTTTCGAACTTTCTGGGCAAAGAAGGAAAATGGCTTCAAAGGAAGTGAGGTTCCAGCTCTGAAACCCCTTCAAAGGTTAAGGTTTTTGCTAAAATGATAACAGGTCCATCGGACGTTTGGAAATTTGTTATTGTTGTGAATTCAGTTTCATTCTTTGTCAGGGTTTTTCATGTAATTCTTCATTAACTCACTGGTGTTCATTGCCAGGTGTTTGCCCCATGTTAAATTTATATTTTCTCACCTTCTTTTCACGAAAAAAGAGAAACGTCATGTCCTGTAAAGAAAAATATTTTGATCTACCAAAGAGGTATCAATAGACAGCGTTGCAAGCCTTATGATAGAGCTGGATGAGTCTGCCATTTGCAGAGATTGATGTATATTCACAACTGTTCACAACCCAGCACTGCTGGGAGCAGTTTTAGTTTCTCGTTTACCTTCTGTTGAAGTGACAGAAAGAATGGCCTGTGCATTGGTGCTACAGAAGATATTAGGCCGCAAGGACTTTAGACCAAAGTATGTAAAGATATGATGATGCTTTTGCCAACTGCTAAAAATGTAACCTTTTTTTGCTGAGGTCTTTTCTTGTAGTGAAACTTATCATAATACTGTAACTCATAACTACATCTGCCATAAGATGACTGTTCTTTAGTTTTCTGTGAAATCAGAAGAGACATTCTTAATCCATTCACCATCTCTTGATTTTATGAGCTTTTAAGTTAGAAATGTATCGTAGATTTATTGTAGGCATTCATAGGTCCTCTTCTCAGACTATGAAGTACAGTGAGGTTCACATTTTCTAAGGCTCTGCTGTTGCGATAGTACATCTTTCTTATTTTCATGTTCTGGCAAATGTTCCTGAATGGGTGATGTAGATGTTATGAATGTTCTTTGAAAACGAGTGACGTAGGCGTTTTCGCAGGTAGCTACGTAGGTTGTAAATTTGCTACGATAGTTTACTACCGGCTTCTTTCATACAGAGCTTAAATGAATATTAAATCCTACTGTGATAGATAACAGCCGTCCATGATTTCAACTCTTGAAAGGTGATATTTTTTATGAATCTGACAATCCAGTAGCCTGAAGACGAAGATTTCTATGTGATCTGTGGTTCAGTGAGTTGGAGGAGAAATACTTGTTTTTATGAGTGAATGACTGAAGAATATATGTTATTAACGTGCTGATTCAGGGTGCTGTTATGGCAAGAAGTGTCTGAGATCACAGGATTTTTCCCATTTCCTAAGCAGTTTTACCCAAACTCTCAAGGTACGCCATTTTGTTGTCTTTTAAGTTCATGAAGTTAAGAATTCACGTGAACAATTTAAATCGTAATTGTGCTTTTAAAATCTATGAATGTGCTTTGTAAAACATTGCATATATTGTGATAAAGTATTTTGTTCCAAACATATACGTACATCAGTAAACATAATTCGCTTAAAACAAAGTCCGGAAATGTAACCATAAGTAGATACCTGCAATGAGTCCCATCCTTCGGGAATGAATCACAGACCACTAAAGTAGTAGGCCAAAGAGGAGCTGTTTTTTTTTTTTTTTTTTTTTTTTTTTTTTTGTAGAAGCTAGAAAAGCGTCTTTTATGAAAAACCCCATTAGGCAAAATGCATCCATACCTTGTAACTTTTGCACTTAAGAATCCTTTCCGAGGAAACGTACTATATGTTGCCAATTTATAGGCCAAAAACCGGAAATATTGATCATAAACTTACGTGTGTACAGTTAATTTCCTTCGTTGCGTTTTAACAGTTATAATGATCAATGTAAGAAATCTGGTGTGGTAACAGCTGAAATTATCAATAGCAATATGAAAACTGAATGAGTAAGAAATTTTTGGAAGGGGGTTGATGGTCTCTTTAAGATCACTGTAGTCATAAGCACTGAATCACACGAAATAGCCGTAACTTGTTCTGTAATATGATTATCAGTCGTCCTTTTAGAAATCCCCAGTGATGCAGGTGATCTTAGCAACTTGAATGGGGAATTTGGAAAATTTAAGTTCTGTCAAATTAGAGGGGACAGATCCTGTAACCTTCATGCTTATCTTAGTCCCATGTTGAGGGATAAAAAAACGATGAATGTCTACATCTTTGTTCCAGCATGTTCCACAATAGAAATGAGAAACAGAACGCAAGGAAAGGAACATAGACTCAGAGAAATAAAGCTCAAATACTACACGCAACATAAAGCAAAAATGTGGAAAATCATGCCACATAAAAAAAACAATAGACATGAAAAGGCAACATTTAACACTACAGTACCACCTTAAGAGGAGAGCAGGAAGATATCATGGGATGTTAATCCTCGTAAATGGAAAACTTGAAGATAAAAAACATAAATGTTGATGGTGGTGGTGATGATGGCTGGTGGACTTAAGCATCTAAAAAAAAAAATGCAGAAGCATCATTATGTAAATCCTGCTCAGTGCTGCAAGCAGTCAGTGAAAGCATGGCTCAAACATCTTCTGAAAACCTTGATATATTTGTGTAGACTTCCTCTCGCAAAATAATCGACGGAGACTCCTACTTTCTCAAAATCACGAATTCTAATAATGTAGGTGTGTACATAACAATCAATGCTTTTGTAGATGATGTTTTATCACAGCTGTATATGTGTACATATATCTTATCTTCCTCATTAATCAATCATATATTCTAGAGTAATTGTTAAACTTACATTTGGCAGTTCTGCCTACGCAGTACTGTAAACAATAGTTTTATTTTTCCCCAAGCCTATGATAACCTATGGGGATATACTGTACATTTATAATGTAACCTTTCGAGGATATCCATAATTTTATAACCTAAGGATATTCAGCATATAGTCTGTATGGGATATATAGTACATCCTAAACTACAAAGGGATGATACAGTACTGTAGCCCTGAACATTATATGCTAAACCTTTGAGGATATGCAGTATATGACAACTTTTTAAGGTGTTTACATTTTAAAACTAGTGAGAAATATACACTCTATATTATAACCAGTTAAGAATATGCAGTACACTTAAGGGATATACAGCAATTGTCACAATCATTAAGATGGGTGTAAGATACTCCATGTAACCTCGTCATGGAAGGAAGACTTGTCATATCACAGTCACGTATTCGCACAAACACTGGACCTTTCAACAATGTGCCATATGTGCCATAGTGTCAAATTTGGCAGTGGAAGTAAGCAATACGATGCTTCAAGGCAGCCATTTTGATTTGGTTTGATTCCTTTATCAAACAACTGGTTTCTCTGAAAATGTTTGTTATGACAATAATATTGTAAACTGTGTTACTTATCTTGGCTTATACAGTATTCTTTTAATTTCTGAGTTTATTTCATTATTGTTTAATCGTGCTGTACTACACATTCAATAGATGTTTTAAGATATAACTCAAGCTAAAGGAATATTACATTAATCAAAAAATAAGTATGCATTGTATGCACTTAATTAAGCAACTTTACCATATATATATATATATATATATTATATATATATATATATATATATATATATATATATATATACATATATATATATATTATATATATATATTGTGTTGTATTGCAAGTTTAGTTTTAATTGGATAGCTGAGTGGTAACATTACTGAAGAGAATTCTATCCATCATTTGTTTGAAATAAGGCGATTTAGAATAATGGAAGAGGTAGAAAATGCTGCTTTAAGATTTGTATTAATTTTGAAGCAGTTGTTCAGTTATTGGCAATAATACTATTATTCATTCTCGAAACATTTTTATTTTTGTATGATTGATAGTATTTGGGTTTATGTATTTGATGTGTTAAAATTAATGGGTGTTATTACAGTAATGAAGATGCAAATGTTTTATCCTAGTTAAAAGAGATAGATTATAGGATAAAGGATGATGCTGTACCAGTCTTATCCATTGTCAAAAGTATTGATACTTTATTAAAAAGTATGATTTTTGTATCTTACACATGTATTGGATTCAAAATTGGGTTTTGAAGTGATGAATTACCGTAGATGTAATTTTTAGAATCTCATGAAAAACATGCTGTTTCCAGCGCAATTGTTACTTTTACGTATGTAATTATTTTCTCTTGACCTTTTTTTTTTTTTGTGTGAACCCTTGCCAGCAAGTGGTCTGCATTGATACTGTGTATGATTTATGTGATATTTTTAGGCAAAGTACGGACATAATAAGAGATATATCACTCACTGTTGAAGGTGCATGTAAATGTAATGGGATGTGAAGTTTTCACTTCAAGAAGAAAAGATTGTACTACTACGTCATTTCATCTGTTGTTTTGAAAATGTCAGTTTTGCATCCAGGAAGTGCCAAGAGTTTAATTCTTTTGGAATGAAATTTTAATAGTAAAAATTTGTTAAATGGCTGTGAATTATATGGCTTTTTGATTTAAACAAACCAGACTACCGCGGAATTCACAGGTCCATTCTTTTATTCAAAACACTAGGTTTATCTCTTATTATTATATTATCTCGTATTATTGTCACAATTAATTGTAAATATTGTATATTTTTATTTCATGTATCCTTAAGGTTTAGCTATATTATTTCCGCTGCCTTTCTTGTATTGTATTGTCAACCGCATAGAATAAAGTGAAATGTTCATAATAAGATTTTTTTTTTATCCGTTTCCCATATAGTATATAGTTACTTTACTTCACTAAAATGAGTTACTTATGATTTATATATATAGCTATATATAAATATATACATATATGTATATATACACACATATAATATATATATAATATATATATATATATATATATATGTGAGTGTGTGTATGTGTGTGTGTGTGTGTGTGTGTGTGTGTAAATTTTTCTGGGTAAATATAAAGCGAATATCAGGTATAGAAAAATTTATGAACTCAGGGCAATAGATGGCGGTAGAACTCTCCTCTACCCAAGACCCAAGTGTCGTCTGCGTTTGTTTACAAGAGATTTACTGTCCATTAAGCAGGAACTTGCCACCAATGGTGTATGACATTTATTCCTTTTTCTAAACTCTCGAAAGATTAAGTGGAGTCTGTGTGTGCTGCCAGTTGAATGCATGCCAGCAACGCAATGTTTCTTAGGCACGGTACATTTCGGTGAGTTGTGAGACTGCATGAAAAGTAAGTTGTAAAATTAGGCACAAGGCCGTTACAAAAGCTAGGCCACATTCACGCGTCAATATTTGTGAATGAAGGCTAAATTGAATGCCTTAATGGAGACATTTCACGCTGCGATGTTCACTCCTGTCGCCTTTTTTCCTTCTCGTAGCAGACGCCAAGAGTTTATTACAAATAACATTGACGTTTACTTTAGGAATCAACGTCGTGAATCCTAGGCACAACCCATCTCGGTAATTCTTACCGTCTGCTCCGCCAGCAAGTTATCAAATTTAAGTACTTTCACTAAAAAGAGGGAAGTCCAAGGTTTCGTTTGATATATAAATCTAAGCGGCGCTAGCTCTAGAAGTGGTTTAAAAATCAAAATTAAATTTGACCCACCTGAAAAAAACCGAGTCCCTCGATTTCATAACTCTCAAATTCCTCTTCAGACTGAGCTCTCGTTTGTTCGTTTGTACTACGTTAAAATCACAGATTATGTCTTTATTACATCATCGACTGTATTCTACGTAGCAAGACATAGATTTCTATGTGATCTGTGGTTCAGTGAGTTGGAGGAGAAATACTTGTTTTTATGAGTGAATGACTGAAGAATACATGTTATTAACGTGCTGATTCATTGTGCTGTTCTGGCAAGAAGTGTCTGAGATCACAGGATTTTTCCGTTTCCTAAGCAGTTTTACCCAAACTTTAAAGGTACGCTATTTTGTTGGCGACTAGCTTTTTAACAAAACTAGAATCACGTGACTTGAATGCCCAATCACGTGACAGTTTTACTAGGAAACTAACACTTTTCGACAGTTTTCACACAATTTCCACCGCTTATTTTTCACTTTTGAGAGCCATGGAGGCATGTGAACCTTCAACTTCTAGTGCGACTTCTCATTTACCATCTGCTTTGACATCAATTTATGTGGATTTCTTCATTAAAGAGTCAACCACTCCTTGAACTTTGTGGACCTGCACACTGGGGCTCATACTAATACTATTGAGAGGCGGTGGCGGGATTTGAAGAATCTGCTGCCTAAATGCGGTCGTCGAAAGGATCAGTGTGTTGGATACGTGGCTCTTGCCTATTTTAAATTGCATTTTAAAGTATTGGATCACAGGCTTCATGCATTCTTAAAGATGGCAGCTCACCTTTACCCTCCAACCTAAGTAAGTACACAAAGGGTTTTAGGCGGTCTTATATTTAATATGGTTGTGTAAGGGGGGGGGGGTCGCAGTGGGGGAGCCCCCCCGCTAGGTAAGGATACGGCAACTAGGTTAGGTTTGGTGGTTTGTTTAGGTTAGCTGGTGGCCTTGTTTATTGCTAATTCTACATGTGCCATTATTCGTACGTTAAAACGGATTCTTTAATTCATTCCCCACCCAAAAACCCCGGTTTCCCACTGGGGGTCCCCCAAGATGGAAAGGTTAACAAATCGGGTAAAATTACTGTTCCTCTTAAAAAAAAAAAAAAAAAAAAAGTCAGCTTTAGATAAAACACTAAGTAATTCACCAGAAAAAAAAAATCAAAATTATTAGTGGCGGAGCTATTGTATAGAATTACCCCCATCTCTTAATTGGTCCTGGATTTAGGTCCATTTCGTTTTTTGCTGCTTTAAAGGACGAAAATGCGGAAACTTTGATTAGGTTGAGGTTGTCTGCATACTTCTAACCCAACTGGCTGGATCAGGACAAGGAGTCCAAGTTTAAAAATTTAGGTTAGGATTGCTGTCAACTTGTGACAGAAAGTAAGCTATGCCATTTACATAGTTTCCTCCTTAATGTTTCGGTAACTACTAGTATTTTGTTGTTGATTTTTCTGCAGTCTTTCTACTTTCGGATTTATATCCTCCGAAATTTCTCCACAACCTCCAGGAACTTCTCTCCATAACGATAAATTAAACGTTGGATCACCCGCATAATAGCCCTTATAAAACCTTTTTTCCTTGCAAACTCCTTTTTAAACTCCGTCCGAAAACTTTCACCGAGCCTCTGCCTCTTCCACAACTCCTGTATCTCATGTACGTCTCGATAAGATTGAAGAATCAGTGGATGGCGTAGAGAATTCTGTTCTCAAGCACGTTAGACATAACAAGGGTTGAAGGGCCCTCCCATTTTCAAAACTTAAAACAAGGTTGCTAGCCCTAGACAGGTGAAGTTTGTCTTCTCTGAGTCAAGGCATTACTCCACATTAATTCCATTAGGGATTATCCAAAAGATTATATCAAACAGATCGAAATTATCGTGTTGGAATCAGTATCATCCTAGCGTTTTCATAATATAGCATCGAAAATTTCTCCAGTATAGGCCTGCTTGTATAATTAGTAATGGAAGTTAGATAGATACTTTTTTATCTTAAAACTTTGAACGGTAGTGACCCAAAAAATATCAAGGCACCAATTTCAGATGGAAGGGAGTAACCATATTAATTACACAGGATAGTGACTGGGAGTTAACAAACAATTTTGGTAGGATATTCTGTGATAATATAAAGAATTATTCATTACACAAATATTTATATAAAGCTTTATTATTCGGTGAATACTTGTGCATGTTACGTGTCTCCTCTGTCTACGTACAAATGGACTATTGTTTTGAATTTGTAAATTATGATTACTGTGTTGATTTCTAAACATCACATTTACTAAACTATGTAAGAATTTTGGTAATTCTAGGACCCCCCAAAGTAACGGCAAATTCTTAATAAGTAACCCAAAGACTATAGGAAACTGTAATTTCCAAAGAAATACCCGAAGCAGAGTTATTCGTAGATCTAAAATTTTTTTTGCCTTTTCTGTTTCTGTCCTTATCTAGATTTCCTTGATTTAACCGCTGCATTTTAATCCCCTATTTCAAAGCTTACCATTTTTTTCCTTACTCCCTCCCCACTTTCCCCCATCGCCTAACTTGGCTTGTGTTTTAGTGTCAGGTGTAATGGTTGCTAGGAATAGTCAAATCCAGGCGTATAATCGATGAAACCTATTGGCAAGTGATAGAAGCACACAGGGAAATACGAGACTTTCTTATCATTTGATAATTTTCTAGTTATATATCTGTAATGAATTTTGAAACAAATTGCTTTTGTATCCCGTAATCGGACGCAAGGTACCGTACATTGCATTCAATCAAATTCTCGTATTTTTACGATTATATCGCACACTGGAGGTAAGGGTTTACAGTACTGTTGTTGGTTTAGTTTAAACCAGCCTTGTTCAGGTACAAACCCTTGCTCCTTGTACAACCCGTGACTGGATTCTCTCTCTCTCTCTCTCTCTCTCTCTCTCTCTCTCTCTCTCTCTCTCTCTCTCTCTCATGAATAATTTTTGAATTTATATTGCCTCTTTTCTATTAAACACATACTCACACTATATATATATATATATATATATATATATATATATATATATATATATACCTATATATATGATATATATACACTCGTTATTGGAAATAGCTTTTCAGATATTTTGACAACTAGTGCCTTTGTACGTACACGCTTATCTGACTTATCTTTTATTATATTCAATTTTCGTAAGCTTTGGGTAAACAAAGGGATTTCATTAACCTTTTCATTGGTTATCCTAGAATTTTACAAGCTTGAATCTCTCTCTCTCTCTCTCTCTCTCAAAATGGACGAATTAGTCAAAAGGTCTTGAGTAACTAACCAGAAAGTGAGTAGGCTACCCCAGGAACCTCAGATTTTTCACAGACAAATCTGAAAAAAGTATCAAGATTAGTGATTGACGAAACATCACCTACAATATACCCTTTTTTTCACTGTTGGGCAAAACGAGATAAGGAATCTGTATAAAATTAATATTGAAAATATCCGAGAGACCATAGAATCCAAAAATCCAAAAACCTTACATTACTTCTTTTTCGAGACTGCTGTGAGGGGTGGACAAAGAGGCAGGTAGAAGTGTACAGATTTTTATTACGTTTTTGTTTGTTGTTTAAGATTAAGCTGGCTTTATGCCAGCACGGGCTTTTGCTCAAGAGCAACCCGTAGGGGGATTTTAATACAGGTAAAGGAAATTCAAATAGTACAGCGTGCTGGCGGAAATGTGGTATCCGACCAGCGAGAGAGTAAAAATGGGTTGGCGATAGCCGATTTGTTTCTTGCGAGTCATATAACTTCGAATATAAAAGCATACAAAACATGATCTTATATGGTATATACATTGGCGGAAAGCCCGCTGAACGCTCTCAAGGAGGGAAGTAAGAACAACGCGATTGTAGAAATATCTACAGAGGAATTGGCGGATAAAGCGTTGTCCTTATCATGCCAAACTGCCAAACAGAAGAGTCATTGATAGCTTTTACACGTAGGCAGTTTTATACAGCCTAGGTGCGCTTCTCATACAAAACCTATAGTACTCTTAGTCAGAAGTTCAGAACCAAAGCGAAAGTCGAGGTTTAGACTGATGCTGGTTGGATAATGAATAGAATGGCGGCTTTCTCTTCAGATGAAATAGGCCATTAGAATAAAATTGCACTACACAGAGAATGACATTGATTGTGCAGGCAGCAAGATTTAATTATGCTGGGTGGGGTGAGATAAATAGCAGACTGAGAGCCCTATTAAGGAATAGGAAAATCTTGTTATATATTTTGATAGATTGTATTTGAAGGAGATGAAGACACCAGAGCTTCTTAAATGCAATTATGTACTTATAGAATTGCAACTTATATTTTCTCCGAAGCAGTCTCTTTCTTCGGCGAAATGCCTATACTTACTCAGCAAAGTAATAAGTGAATGAAACATTAGCCACGTAGGAGGGAATGCCGTCAGTGCACCTCATGCGGTGCAATGTAGGCATCACTTAAGGTTCTTTGTAGCGTTCCTTCGTCCCCTAGCTGCAACTCCCTTTCATTCCTTTTGCTGTACCTCCGTTCATATTCTCTTTTCTTCCATCTTACTTTCCATCCTCTCGTAACAGTTGATTCATAGTGCAACTGCTTTGAGGTTTTCCTCCTGTTACACATTTCATATACCTTCTTCCTGTCAATTTCCGTTTCAGTGCTGAAGGGTCTTAGTTGCCCCAGTGCTTGGCATATATGCAAAAAAAACGGGGGTGGCGGGGGGGGGGGGCGGGGGCGGGTTTCTTAACAAAACATCAGCAAATAAAAACGGTTTTACACGAGACAGTTTAAATTGTTCTTGTGCAATGCATAGATATAGAGAGGCCCTCTATATCTTTGGTGCAATGCAAGAAATGGGTCAGGGAACTGAGGCTTGCGATGTCACTGTCTGTATGAATAAAATGCTAACGGGCAGCCTGTCATCACTATTGTGGGTTGATTTTCCAATGCAGACAATTAAAGCGCATATCATTCATTACCATATAGGAATATCTGAATAAAAGTCTGTGCGTCAAATATGATTTATTTTGGCTTTACAGAATAACATAATATCGAAACAACAAGGTAACAAGTGTAAGAAACATTTTGCTGGGTTATATAATGGACTAGATGACACTATCAGTATGCATTTAGTAACTGAACATTCTGTCGGAATTTCCACGGATTGGTTCCATTAGAAGATCCTAGAGAGAGAAGAATTTTCTAGTAGGTGGAGAGAGCAGACTGCAAAAGATAAGAAGGGAAAAAGAAATTTGGGAAGTTGCAGGCATGTTAACTGATTTTTTAAGAACGACTGAACTTTTCAGTGGGATGCGACAATATTTCAGCGAGATGAGGCCGGGACTGAATTACAGTATAATCCGTGAATAGTGGTCCAGCTCAGTGTTTTCCAGTTCAGTGAATTGCAGGAGCAAACTCTTAATTTCAGTAGGTCTGAAATGTATCTTGAGAGAAGAATGACTGAATTTCAGTGGAGATATAAAAATCTCGGGCACTGCATAGAGTACATTTGGAGATTATATGTAATTGCTCCTTCAAACAATGGTCGATTTTCTTAGGCTACTAATTATTAAATTCCAGAAGGTTGTGCAAGTGAAGACTGGATTTCAGTGTCCAAAGAGCAAAAATTCGAGCCGAATTGGTTACATACAAAATAACTGAATTCCAGACGGTTTCAAATTACTGGAAATTTTCTAGTTGGATGCACAAACATTTACAAAATTCCAGGAGGTTACAAGAAGAGTGGCGTCATTCCAATAGGTCAGACATTCAGACTGTCTGAATTCCTTGAGGTTGGAGGAGTAACGATTTAGTTCCAAAAGGGCTGTAAGGATTGTGAGTGAATTCCCTTGGACTGAAAGGACGACGAGTAAATAACCATTTTTAAGCAGTTTTAGAAAGTAACTGCTTTATCGTGGCTATAGTGAAAGTAATGGTTGATCCTTGCTTGGTTGTAGTAGTAGTGATGAATGAAGAATTTCCGGTGGTGACTGAAATGTTTAGCATTGGTGGAACAGTGGTTAAGTCATATTTTGTCAACAGCAGAGAGATTGACTTAGTAATGACTGAGTAATGCTGTAAAGAATTTCAAAGGTTTCCACAATAATGATAAACATTTCGAGGTCTGCAAACCGAATGACTGGATTTTTAAAGTGTTTTGTAAAAATTTGCGGAAGGAATAATTGAGATGGTTGGTTGCAAAAAAATCAATAGCTGAATTTTTAACAACGTCATTGCGTCGTTTTTCGGCACTTAACCAAATCCAACAAATAAGCGAAAAGGAGGCAGAGAGAAAAAAAAGGCGATTGTCCTGAACTGGTTTTCGAATTGCATTTTAGTGTTTTTCAGTTTGAAAAATCTATTGTCAGTAATTTGATCAATCTCATCCACGTAACTGTAATTTCCAGTCTTTTCTGATCATAGCTTGACATAATACCCTTCTCACCGGGAGTCAATATAAATTCAATCCGCGATCATTCCATGTACCGAGATGAGTTACAAAAATGATTCATTACATAAACTGGAATTCTCGCAATTTTCTAAGTGTCCTTACAATTTTGTCCTGATATCCGCTCTGAGCTTCTCTTTATTTGGTAAAAAAAAATCATTAAGGACTTATTACTCAAGACGAGGAAGATTATACGATTCTGGAAGCACAAAACTAGACCTGATGTTCGAGACTCTGGATACATAACCTGAAATACTCTAAATCACTGGAGATATACTGTAATATAGAGAAAAATTAATTTACAAAATCAGTTGTCTTCCAGCTGGCTGGAAATTGAGTAAATGGAAAATTAAGGAAATTCTGGAAAAATAGACAAAATCACCTGACTTCCAGTCCACAGGAAATATGAATAAATACAGTTAATAAATATGGATGATGAACGCTACGACTGACCTATTATTATCGGAAAGAGGTCATCACGCTCTGCGTACATTTAGCTGGATTGTGGTGCAAAGAGTATTTATTTAAATATGGAGAGAGTAATTCGGGTGACGTAAGAACATTGAAAGAGGTTATAACACAAAAGTGACAATGGAGCTGGAGAAACTGTTCAAAAGTAGAGACACTTTAGGCACTGCATTTAATCGCAGAAG
Organism: Macrobrachium nipponense; assembly: GCF_015104395.2. Lineage (NCBI taxonomy): Eukaryota > Metazoa > Arthropoda > Malacostraca > Decapoda > Palaemonidae > Macrobrachium > Macrobrachium nipponense. The sequence goes on from NC_061091.1 coordinate 53,507,892, forward strand.
GTGTGACTGCAAGTGTAAAAAATAATGTAACAACGTAGACAAGGAAAGGAAATTTACAATGTAAAACTATGTGAAACTCTGGAGAAATATTAGAAGTACATTGCTGTAGCGCTTGTGAACAAAAAAAATTAGCCTAAGCTACGTATTCTTATTTACAGTGGTTTGGTTACATTACAATGGTGTGATCTATAGTGTAGGCTTAATAACATCCTGTTTGATATGCAGTGCTATGTTGAGAGGTGTACTACCTCCATGAGGCCTTCATTGTAAAGGTTTCATCATCTTCATTGTAAAGGTTTCATCATCAACTACTGTCATTATATAACCTGACTTCAAGCAAAAGCAATGATATTTTGGCATAATTATTATCTATGCTTGACCAACGCAGCCTCCAGAGCACTAATTCATTGTTTCGTTGTTCCTCTGGGCTTTATGGAATTTGTCTGAACGTAATGAAGATTTTCTTCTGAACTTTACAATTTCGTTTCCGGAATTAAACGAAGGTTAATTTACATCGCTATTGCTGATATTTCATCATACATTTGATGTTTCTTGATTCGGCTGTTAAGATTAAAATCTCTTTTAAGGTGCATTTGTATTAGACGAAAAATAAGCAAATGGAGATGCAATTTTTTTTTCTGAAAGCCTAAATTCTTATTTATTGAGTGTAAAGGTGAATAATTAACTTTTTAAAGTGACTATGTAGTTTTATGGCCTGTTAAAGTCTGGATTTGATTATTTTATTTTAGTTTCTTGTTTAATGCAACGCACTGAGATTGTATTTGTGTGACTGATGTATCTATTTCAAATTAGCTGGTCCATCTAATCCAAAGAGGACTAAATATTTTATTCAATATTTTGGAATCGTAAATACGATGTCGTGTCTTCACATTAGTTGGCAGAGTGGGAAGATCTATCCTACGTAAGTATACATTACAAAGAATTCAAATGGATGGGTCTTTTCACAGTTCATAAATAGAAGCGTATTTTCGCCCATTACTCTTAACATTATTGTAGATGATGAAATATATCAGTTTACATATAAAATGGAGAGACTTATTTTAGCTAACATTCGTTGTGTTATATTCAGTTTTTCGCATCGGTTACAGGTCAGGTTAAGTTGACTGTTAAGCCATAGAGCCAGAGAGACCTGTTACGTTACATAACCCGTTTGCTATTTTTAAGGTTAGGTTATGAACGTTGTTGAAAAAGAGTAAAGTACTGCCAACACATTTATGACGTATGTGGTTAAATTAGGTTATAGAACTTAGGCTTGGTTAATATACCAACATACCTGGCCACAAAACAATAAATGCAACAAAAGCGTAAAGAGGAAAAAAATTAGTGCTTTGAGCGAAAGACTATGATAGGAAAGTGAGGAATAAGGAAAAACTTGAACTCTAACATAACGAAGGTTTACCCGACTGCTTTGCACTCACTAGTCAACATTTTGTTTCATTCGCTTCACTTTTAACTTTAAACCTAAGAGGGGACGAAGGCGGCGTTAAACGGCTTCCTCGATCCCAAGGACAGGAGACTCAGTCCCATCAACCTCCTCCTCCCCCCCAACCTCCGCCTGAGTCTTTCCGAAGTTGCTGTTCAGGGAGTAGAGTGACTCCGACAAGTCGCAGTCCACGTTCACGGGATGATCGCAAACGAAGTATTCCTGAAATTGGGTGGAAATTAGAAAACTGGACAAAATACATAACCTTGGGTAACGTTTGATCATAGCCCTAGTTAGCCAGCCTTGTGAGTGCCTAATGTGTGTGTGTTACAGGGTGTCCATAAAGTCCCAGCACCATTACAAGTATTTATTGATTGTAATGGTACTGGGACTTTATGGATGCCCTGTATATATGTATACATAATGTATATTATATATATACATGTATACAGTGTGTATATGAAAGTTCATGTATTGCGTATAATGTATACATGTGCTTATATAAGATTAAACGGTAGCTATATTCACATAATACCCCTGTACTGTCTTCCCATTCACAATTGTCACTTGCTTTCAGAAGTAGTCATAGCACAGACAAACTTTCTGAACTAATTATAAGAACTAAAATTTATTCCCTTATCTCTCCACCTTACAGAACTGACCAAGAAAAAACCAAGAAGATATCTGGCAGCCAGAACGCAATGGCATGGAGGAGAGAGGTGCCAGCAATTGGCACTCGGAAGAAATGGCGGTAAATGATCATTTGCCGTCTACTCATCATCTCACCTGATTGAACTGCGTTTGGTTCGGGCACAGGAAATCCCACTGGGCATTGTTGAGGCAGATGTGGAAGACTTGGCAGTTGGCTTCCACGTCGGCGTAGTACCCGTAGGGTCGATCCACGCACGAAAACAGCGTTCTAGGAACTGCGTCCAGGAATGGCAGCACCTGCTGTTGACCTAAGGTCACCGCTAATCCAACCGTCAGAATCACGCTAGCTGCAATCACCCAGGTAAGGGTATTAAACCACGTGATTTAGTTGCATGGTTGTGGGTTGTAGATGGCGAATGTAATCTTATTTACTTTAATTTAAATGTTATTAATACTCGGCTAATGAGATTTTCTCTTTGAATTTAAAATTATACACACACACACACACACACACACACACACACACATATATATATATATATATATATATATATATATATATATATATATATATATATATAGTGTGTGTGTGTGTGTTTAGAGACTTATGCTTGCAGCAGACCCGGGGGGCATGGTGCAAGCGGCAAAGATATCCTATGTCCTTAAAATTGAGGTAGTGACAATGCAAAGTTTGGGGAAATTTTTGCCCTGTTCCAGACCCATATTCATGCAAAACTTATAATACGTAGCAGTCGTCAGAGCGGGAAATTAAAACATTTTTTGAGTAGTGGTCCTATCGAAAAGATAGTTGAATTTAAAGATAGGACTGGGAAGTCATGGCTAACGACTGAGAGAGAGAGAGAGAGAGAGAGAGAGAGAGAGAGAGAGAGAGAGAGAGAGAGAGAGAGAAAGTAAATGGTCAAGTGACTGAAAATCTATAGCTCATATCTTGGTGAAAAGATAATTGACAAAATATCATCAAAGCAAAAAAGCTAACTTTTGGTTATATGTTGACGCTTGCTCAGGAAAACATTTCAAACTAAACTCTTTAGTTGGTGGACGGTTCATTTGCGTACTATATTAATCCCGTGTACTTTATAAAATTTATAATATTTACATATTTTGTAGTTTTATTACTTAGAAAATTTCTAAAGACTGTCAACGATCCACTCACCACAAACGCGAGAATTCTTACGTAATGAGATCATTTCCTCTAAGTACTTCAGAGCACTTGTAACAGTCATGTCACTCATTCAAGTGACGCAACGGAAGCGTAGACGTCAGTAGTAACGCTCAATTTACCACCTGCGGCAATGAATGCTTAGTATGTGTATTTACTGTTGACGTTTGCGGTCACTAATGAGGTACAGACATTTCTGTAATCCACGATTGTATCTCGTAAACATTTAGGGGATGAGAGGGAGACAGACAGACAGACAGTCAAACATACCGACTTAACCTGTAAACTACGATAGTTATGTATTGGCGAGGAGTCTTCCCAATTGTTGAATGAAAAGGAGAAAAAGAGGCCTTTAAGCTAAGGCTGACTAATCAGAGAAAGAGAGAGAGGTAACGGTGTTTTCACAAGATGCTAGTAGGATTTCATGATATTCCATGCACGAGATTATGATGAAGTTTGAAAAGAAGCTATACCAGTTCCGTCATTCACGCTTAACGCTTAGGGGGAAATTAAACTGGTATGCGCGTCATAATTTCACTGTCACATACCTCTCTCCCCGTGCAAGAACATCTGTCACACAGTACCGTCATTTCGTGGAAAAGTGTCTTAATCCGCGCAAGGTTGGCAACGCCACCCGTCTGTTTACGTCTCGTCACTTTCTACTCTCTGGGATGAGTACCGGGGGGCGGGGATGGAGGTGTCGCTTCCTCTTACGGTAGAAGGCGGAATTCCTCCAGGCCACTTACCTAAGTAGACAGACCGCATGTTGCCTGGAATAGAATATGAAATGTACTGAATGTGTACACATAAGCATTTGCTTAAAAGTATATGAATGCAAAATATATTTCAAATATGTACAGGCTTTCATTCGCCAGCTAAACTATATATATATATATATATATATATATATATATATATATATATATATATATATATAATATTACATATATATATATACACACACACAGATATATATATATGTGTGTGTGTGTGTGTGTATGTAATATATATATTATATATATAGTATATTATATATATTATATATATGTGTATATATACATACATACATACATACATACATGCATACACAAACACGGAAATAATACATGTTTATCTTATTTAATTATTCCCTTTTTTAATGAACGGAACCATTGTATGCCATTATGCATCATATTTTATATGATAATGACTCGTATGAGTAGAGTAGTATACGATGAAACATTAAAAGAAAGACCCAGTATGAGCCATGCGAACCAATTATCAGTCTGAAGGAATATAACGAGCCACCTTGGTTTGTAGGAGTAATCGAAAGTTATGTTCTCTTTCAGAGGAAACGAAAACTGGTAACGCTAATTTGATCTCCCTTCGAGCTGAGGTTTCCTGGTTAGCGGACGGGTTACTCACAAATGGTCATTCATTATTATCATTATTTTTATTATTAGTATTATTTTGTTAAAAAGGATACTGCATCTGGCGAATTAATCCTAAACTGAGTTTCTTCAATTTTCATGATGTCTCGTTTTCCTTCTACGTTGATGTTGCTCATTAACTGGCCAATGTTCAAACGTCGGCAAAGATGGATATATTAAGAGCGCTTAATCAGATTTTCTGCTCTATATCATCTTTACTCTCCATGCGATATGGGACACTTGCTGGAGACTCAATATAAGATTAATTCGGACAATGCTGCCATCCTTTATAATAAGACGTGCTTAAGAGAGGGTCTACTTCCTTCTTCTTCTTCTTATTATTATTATTATTATTATTATTATTATTATTATTATTATTATTATTATTATTATTCTGCCGCTACTAAAGAACTCATTCGAGACATTGATAAACTACAATACAAACTAAACGGCATACAGACGGCCATACTGTTCAATGAAGTTTATTATTATTATTAGTATTAATTATTATTGGCTGATAACTTTGGAAAATCCAGTGGACATTTTTAAATAACGAATTCGAAGGAGCTAAGATTGTGCTCAGTGTTAATCTTCAGATGATCATCTTATAATCATACAGATACTTAGCTTCTAAATCCTAGCTCGCATATCGACATGACAAAAGTTCACGCCAAGTTCAAAATCATGGCCACAAGAATGATTTTATTTCTTCATTTTTTTCTCATTCTAAATTTTCTTTATGTAGGAAACAAAATTTAAATTTATAAATCCGTTGGGGGGGGGGGGGGCAGGAGGGGGAGGGCTGTTGCCTTTGGGGTCGGGTAGTGACGTCAGTGCACCTCACTCAGTGCATTGTTGGCAGGAAGATTTTCGAGAAACCGTCTTTCCTTTGTGTCAAGATGAAATAACAGGCCCAAATTCCATAAAGTTTTCAGGTTATGTCCTTTTTTTTCTAACATCTGCAAAATTATTACTGAAATGATTGGCTAGATTATGCAGGCGTTGTTATGATCGTTATTTGTATTTCATATACATTCTCTCTCTCTCTCTCTCTCTCTACTTTCTAGTGGGATATCTCTTTCATCTCTCTGGGTTTCTCAGCTGTACTGTTACGCTGAAACCACGAAGAATCACAAATATCGTAGCAGTTGCTTGCTGTACAGTATGTTGCTAAGCTTTAGTCATCATTGTTAGTTCATAATTCATATATATATATATATATATATATATATATATATATATATATATGTATATATGTATATATATATATAAACAAAGTTAAACCGCACAGGATATATATATATATATATATATATATATATATAATATATATATATGAACAAAGTTACAGCCACACAGGATAAATGAAACGATTGAGACCATGTCTTGTGTCGTGGTAATAAGACGAAAGTACTTGGCATCTCAATTGTTTCGATTTTCCTTCGTGGCTGTAACTGTATGTATAATAATCACTTTTTTACATTCTCTCTCTCTCTCTCTCTCTCTCTCTCGTCTCTCTCTCTTCTCTCTCTATATATATATATATATATATATATATATATAATATATATAGTATATAACCCATATATATATATATATATATATATATATAGTATATTGTATAATATATATTAAGCTATATATATATATGTAGATATCTATAATATAATATATATATAGTATATATATTATATTACATATATATATATATATTATATATATTATATATTTAGAAATATTTCATAAATATATATATTAGTTATATATGTATATATATATATATTACAATATTATATATGTATATATAGATATATATATGTATATATATTATATAGATATATAAGTATAAATATATAATATTATATATATATATATTTATAAATATATTTATAAAATATATATATTAGTATATATATATATAGTATATTTATAATTATATAATTGTATATATATATAATATATATATATATATATGTATTATATATAATATATATGCATATATATATATATATATATATATATAATATAATAATATATATGTATATATATTAATTATATTATGCATATATATATATATAATGATTGTTTCACCCGTTATACCATACGATATAACAGACGCATATACACGACTGCTATGACGATTATTTCCGGAAAAGTAGTTGCGCAAGAAACCGTACAGAAGTAACCGACGAGCGCGCTTTTGGCCAGACGTGTTTTATCTGGATATTGGTAACTACCGTCTATAATTAGGCGGGAAAATGAGCGTTGCTGCAAGCAAGGAACAAAACGAGGAAAAATTTCCCTGTAAGCTTCTTTCCCACAGCTATGACGCTAAACGTTTATTGTGCAGTAACTCTTCAATTTACGCCTGACCACAAATTACCTTTGGAAGATAATCTCTCGGTCCACGCTCTGTAGTTACCAAATAAGGTACTATATCAGTGTGCAGCATTCTGCTCATATATAATGTGTTTTATATAACCATTTCACATTACTTCGGGAATGTAACCGAAGAGGAATTATAAACGATAAATGGATTGGTATCGAAGTTTCTCGAACACTCGACACGTACCTTCCAACGATTCTAGTCGACGGTCAAACTATTTGGTAATCAAGACAGTTAGTTAAAAGTTATTGCCGAATCTGCCGTACTCGTTTACCTATCGGGAGCAGGTAAATTTTACTTAGCGTCGGTATTAAACTCCACCATGATAGCTAATTGGTACGTTTGGAACACGTAGCTCTTTTGATTATTTTTTTTTATCACATCACCATGATTTATATACAGTCATTAAGTTACAGATGTTTAAATATCTAGTGCACGCTGCTCGTCACGGTACCCTACCAACGACTCCAAATTGTATAGAAATCACGGCGATGATATAACAAATTCATTTGATTGTACGTTGAGAATGATCTATGCCAAACATTCCTAACACCTCTACATTACATTCATCAGCTCTATAATAACATTTTTAGTTTTTGTAGGCCTCAAAAATCACCAGTTTTGTGTTAATGATTAAAAGGCTTCTCAAGTACACGTAGACAACCGGACACACACTGCGCCATTTGATCATACGCTGTTTTCACTAATACGAGGTGGCTCAAGAAGAAAAAGGATGGCAGTTTCTGTGTCAGAGAATGCCCAGTTTTTATAATAATTACGCAAATGCAAAGGGAACGGAAATTATATTCCATGACAAAATAGCGTTCTCAATAAATGTATAAGTTTTTAGGATTTTTTTTATGCAAAGGAAAGAAGACAAACAGACTCACGAATTTACAATTAATAAAAAAAAAAAAGGACAGTACCAATGGTGTCGTAAACGGTGCTACTTTGGTTTGTTAGCTACAAGTCACCTAAACTTGGCGGGAGCTTCTCGGGACGCCGTGTTTAGTACCAGCCCCTCGGGGATCATTTTATAAACACCCATTTCAATATTGTATCGTATGGTAAACAAATATATTAATAAACGCTATCTTCGTGCGGATGTCTCCTCTACATTTACCATACAGTGTTTAGTACTAGCACCTCTTGAGTAGGGGCGCATAAATAACAAGCAGAACCTTGTAAACTGTGCTCTCACGTCTATGATATAAACTATGCAGAAAGGAAGGAGAGATAACGCCTGGACGCATGTGAAAATCAAAATAGTAGTGAAATGTGAATGCAGCGAGCGACGTTGTTCCGACTAATGTTTATATAACTGGGTCTAAAGTCTATTGGTTTAATTTTGAATAACTTACACCTTACAGCTAGTTCATCAATTTGAATAATCCTGTTGATATTCTTGACATAAACGAAAGGATTATTATTATTATTATTATTATTATTATTATTATTATTATTATTATTATTATTATATTAAAAACGGCCATGCTCTCCTGAACCAAACATGGCGTCTAGCGAAACTTGGTAGTCTTGCGTATAACTAACTGACCTCTCAAAACCTCCTGTAATCCCAAATAAATTGGAAAAATCGGGCACAATTCACCCTGTTCACTCCATCATTAGTTTTGAAGTCTATTTCACTCTCGGTAGGTCAAAGAGCTACAAGGAAAAAGTTCAACGTATGATGATTCCATAATTTACGTTGCTTCTATTAGTACCAATCTGTAAGTTCTGCTGACGCTGTATTTGTTCATTGCGTCTTCTTTACCCATAAATAGAAGATGCTTAGGATGGAAGGTTCATGTCCCTCGATAACTGGGAGGCTAATATCTGGTACATGAAACCCACATGTAATACAGAACACAATCATGAGCACACAAATCGACAATGAATTCAACTCAATAAGCCCTCCTCTCTTCTCTTCTCTCTCTAATCACTCTCTCTCTCTCTCTCTCTCTCTCTCTCTCTCTCTCTCTCTCTCTCTCTCTCTGAGGCACAACCACCTGGGAGACAAAAGTGTCAGCTATAATTATTCTCATCATATACCTATTGCCTGTCCTATGAAGGCCGTATATAAAGTATTAATTACTATTCTCTCTCGTCACTTCCGCTTTTTATGTCAACAATGGATGACTCAGATTTCATCGTAATTAACAGGATAAACAACAGGACATTCCCTCCTTCGCCACAGGTTATATATATATATATAGATATATATATATATATATATATATATATATATATATATAATATATAAAGGGAGGCTCTGCTACCAAAGTTTCTCATTTGAAAATAAATAAACTTAATTAAAACACTGGGGAAGGTGATTTGACTTCGTGGGAGAACTTCAGTTTGTTGTCGTGTCCCTGATTCTTTAGGAAGGTGGATTTTTCGGAATAACTTATTGTATCTCTTTGTATGGCGTCAAAACTTTTCCCTGTTCTGATTTTTGTGTTTATAACAATTTCGGCAAAAACATCCAAGGGGTTGAGGTACTGCCGAAAAAGGTTAATAATAATAATGGAAATGGTACTAACATTCTTCATTATTATTATTATTATTATTATTATTATTATTATTATTATTATTATTATTATTATTATTATTATCATCATCATCATCTTCCACGTACTGTAAATAAAACTGCGTAATAAGAATCATATCGAACGCGACGTTTATCCCCATTCATCCCTTTAAAAAAATAAAAATAAAAAAACAGTGACACTACAATCTTGGAAAATATCCAGCACATTCACTGTCTCCTTCACTGTCTTTATTTCTCTTACCTCTGGGAAAGGGAAGGACGAAACTGACACAAACACACACTCACTACAGGAAGAATCTGTGGAAGAAGTTCGAATGGATAGGGATTTCCTTAAACACTCTTTCTTATAGGCTTTCCGACAACGACGTCATCGCGGTCTCCTCCAATCGCAGGTTCCTATAGGCTCTCCAGCCATGACGTCATTCGGGTCTTATCCAATGGGATGGGTTTAAATACTTTTCTCATCCAATCAGAAGGTTCGTTTGCTGACTCGGATTGTGGGTCTTGGATGGATGACGTCCTGGCACATGATTGGCAGTTGACGCATTCTTTGACATACCGCCCTAAAGGAATTAGGTTGTTTATGACACAGTGTGGTGTTAAGAAATGCTGGTCCGTAGTAATTAGACGCTTTGTTTATTCAGTAAACTCCCAAAAATTTATTGATATGTTAACATTTAAAGACGCCGTTTACAGTCCGGTGTAGAAACGCCAAAACCACATGGCATCCAGATACGTTGTATCATATAAGAAAAAAAAGAGTAAAATATCGATATGACAGTAATTGTCTCTTTAACTGGAAATTTGTAACACTTATTCTCTTCTTTGATGCAGACAGACTGACAGACAGACAGAGAAAAGAATACGTTATGTGTGGTGAATACTTAATGGCACTACAACAATTCTCCTTCGTTATATCTTTTATTATTGAAAATTAAAACTGTTTAGCCAGCCACTTTTTTCCTCCACTTTCGACGCATGCGCTGTTAAAGTGTTTGCGTAAATTCCTATTAATATTCCGGACATTTAATGCTTACGTAAATATACATTCTCCTTAAACTACTTTCTTTACACAAAAACGTTCGGATACAATCAAGAAATAAATTCAAATAATGGTTATTGTAAAGTATGCAATTGGAGATATATGTAGGATTAGCAACGGTAATAAATGTGTAAACTTTTTGATTGAGGGGTTTAGATTATTGTTCTCTGGTCATCAACAGTCTTATCGCTGTAGTCTTATTTCTGTAGCATTCGATTTTATGGGAGAATATGGTATGTTGTTTAAACGATGTAGTAATATATAGTATATATATATATATATATATATATATATATATAATATATGATATATATATATATATATATATATATGTATATATAATATATGTATATATATAGTCATATCATATTATCGTGATTTATATACACACATTAAGCTACAAATGTCCTTTAATATCTAATTCGCTCTACCTCGGAAGTAATATATTTTCATATATGTTAACTGAAGGGGAATTTTTTAGTTGATAATAGCTGTGTGGTTAAAGGCGTTTCACTGTACGTCCGGATTTCTTGGCTCCGAGGTTCACGCCCGTGAGCTGACGAAATTATTATCACTAAAAAAATTTCCCTTCAGTTAACATATATGAAAAGATATTACTTCCGAGGTAGAGCGAATTAGATATTAAAGGACATTTGTAGCGTAATGCGATATATATATATATATATATATATATATATATATATATATATATATATATATATATATATATATATACATAGTAGCAAAGAGCATTGGGAGTGTGTCTATTCATCCCAATGACCTAGAAAACTATGGTATAGACTCTAATATCTGTAGTTTTTGGTAATTTTTAAATGTCACCCCTTTCCTACCCCATATCATGCCCCTCTTCTTATTAGGGCTGAACTTGGGACTTAAAGGGCATTGAGTGTCAATATTCATCTCAGTGACCTAAAAAACTATGGATTAGGCACTAATATCTTATTTTTTGTTACTTTTACATGTTACATGTCAACACTTTCCCACCCATTTTCGCAGCACACCAACCCCCCTTCCTATTGGAGCTGAACTTGGGATTAAAGGGCTTCGGGAGTGTCACTGCTCATCTCAGCGACTTCAAAAATGATGGATTAGACATTAACATCTGTTATTTTGGGTTATTGTTACACGTCACCCCTTCCCACTCCACTCCCTATTGGGGCTGAACTTGGACTAAAAGGGCATCGGGACTGTCACTATATATCTCAGCGACATTGAAAACTGTGGATTAGACCCTAGTATCTGTTGGTTTCAGTAATTTTTACATTTCTTGACTTTCCCACTTCTTTTTTACCATGACCTTTCCTGATTTGATGTTAACTTATAATTTAAAATCTTATCAAAATTGTTTAAGAAATGAGGATTTGTATAGCATTCATACAAACAAACAAAGAGACTTTTCTCATTTATACATGTACATATATACATAACCTATATTTATATATACATTCATATCCAGTATACACACATCTATCCACACAAACACGGTTGTGCACACACTCGTACACACACACACACAATATATATATATTATATATATATATATATATATATATATATATATATATATTGTGTGTATATATCCAAGATATACATACACATATATAGATACATTATATATGTATATATATATATATATATATATTATACTATGTATAGCCTATATATAAAAAAAAACAGCGACGTTGATGCAAATAATGCCTTTAGTTAATCCATCATTAACTTCAATCGCATATAAATGAAACAAGACATCCCGTTAATTTTGCTCATCTAATCAGTACAAGTGGTTACATTGCATCTCATGTTGCACTCGAGGATGACATTACACATCAGCCTTGAAGTTGTCCTTTCTGGTTATCTCGTGTTCAGTATACAAATCCGGTGGAACTCTGGACTCTGCTCTAGGAAGCGTTGTGTACGTTGGTAACAAGGAATGTGTGGGATTTAGACATCTCGTTATGTTTTGGCCTAGTCGAATATATTTTTGCGAGTTATCTTAGACCTATAGTAGTGGTAGAGAAAGAGAGGAGACGAGAAAATGTAAAGAAAGAATGCTGAAATGGATATCTATGGTCCAATGGAAGATCTTGGTTTACGCCGATGTATTGGTCTAGAGTTGACGGATTTTTATTTAGTTTTTACTTCCCTTCAACGACCACACTTCGCTTTTGATAAGGCTTAGGTTTAAAATCATCTCTGCTCCTACTACTTATGCCTCCTTAGATACATCTGTCAATCAGAATTTTTTCCTTCTACTATGGATTGCCGAGTGAAGGGAGCACTAAATGAACAGCCTTTGGATCAGTGCCGTCTTTCGTACGGAATATAAGATTGATTGCCTTTTTTCCATATTTCTTTGACACTAAATGTGGCGTTCCTGATTCCATTCTTTTCTTGAAGTTTGTTTATTGTTCAGTTCTGGTCTTCGCTGTAGTTATCTTTCTCGTTTTATGTAAGTTTAAGGATTGCTTTTTTTTTTTATCCTCAGTTGTAATGTTTAAGCATTTCATATTCCTAAGTTCATCATTTGATGAGGAGTCAAGGATTGATTTTAATCTTCGTGAAAACTACCATGGGTCACCCCTGCTATTTTTATGGAAACAGGCTCATTTCTGGCTGCCCAGCACGGCCCAACCCTATAGCCTTTCAAATGCTAATATCTCCGAAAGTATTGGGGATAAAAGAACAATTCTTTCGGCTGATAAAACCTTATATCTTTAAATTTCATCCCATATAATATTTATTTTTAAGATATCGTAAATTCACATTGAAATGATGTTAACCCTTTGATGGCTTTAACTTGAAGCTTCGCGAGTTATCGCCTTAAGGGCGCCGTACTGGTTATTCCAATCTACATTTAAGCCTCTTCCTCGACTAAGGGTAGCGCCAGAGAGAAAAAAAAAAAATGCCGCTGCCACATTCATATTCGTAACTGCTGATTCAAGGTCACGTAATAACAGATGCTTCATACAGCAAAAAAGGGTCACCAGCCGCTTGTCCAACCCCCCATGAGCACTGTACCAATCACCTTTATCTTAGCTACATAGTACATTATGGTATTTCTGGCATTAGATAACTGACTTGTACGGTATGTTATGCTGTACTATACTGTAATTACGCACTGTGTCCTTATTCACGTTAGCTACACATGAACATTACAGCAAATTCTTCTCATGAATGAATGCAAGAGACTATCAAACCCAGCTATGTCATTTCGTTAAATATTTATAGTTTTAGAGAGAGAGAGAGAGAGAGAGAGAGACGAGAGAGAGAGAGAGATAGAGAGAGAAGAGAGAAGAGAGAGAGAGAGAGAGAGAGAGAGAGACGGGAATGGAGGAAAAGTTTTATTGTGTTTCTGATGCTTTGAAAACTTAACCATCTTAGTTTATCACTTGTACATGCTGGCGGTTTTTTTTATTTTTTAACGTTAAAATTTACGGAATAGAGTTTTTTTTTTTTTTTTTTATAAGTGATGATAAATCCCTGTGAGAAATTTTTTTAGAAATACGAAAATTGGTCTGGGGAGGCGTTCCCCTTCCGAAACCCAGCGTTTTCACTTTTCACCTTGATCCCTCATTGCCATCCTTCGCCACATCGCATACTTGTCAACCTTTTCCTCAACGAAGTGACCATGGGAAACTCCTCGAGTGTCTACCGCGGCGGTTAACCACCCGACTCAAGTTATAACTTGACTTCGGTAGCACTCGTGTCTAGTGGTAAGAGCTGCTTTGGAATTTTACCCGCTAGCTTGCATCCCACGGCCAGGCGCTTCTCGGTTGTCTATTGTTTCGCCCGACAAATACCTTCTCTGGGTTGTCCTTGCATATTTCGGTTTTGCGCTTGGATTTTTGTACCGCCTTCACGTGCAGAGAGTAGATGTCTCGCAGGAAAAAGGACATTTAACAACATTCGCATATATATATATATATATATATATATATATATATATATGTGTGTGTGTGTGTGTGTGTGTGTGTGTGTGTATATATATATATATATATATATATATATATATATATATATATATGTATGTGTGTGTGTGTGTGTGTGTGTGTGTAATGAAGAAAAAGGAAAATTTGGTATTGCAAGAAAATTAATTTTGCTGAAAGTAACATGAATGGCGTATTGCTCCCTCTTCATTTTTACGATGAAAAGCTGACTTGAACATGTATACCCAAATCGAGCTTGTCACTGCTTGCAAGGAAAGCATATGTTAACAGACCTCTTAAGCTGAGAAGATTGTATACTTGATTGTATAGTTCAGGAAATACAGGGAAGTCAGAAAATACCTCATATGGCGCAGAATATGATGAAGGAAGCCAGACGGTCATGAGACCAACTGAAGAGATGAAGACTTTTGCAGCTGGATTTTTTTGTCTATTTAAAATCTTTACTGTTTAACATACGCAACGAGAGAAACACACTGACTGGTATTAGCAGCGAGCTAGTAGCAAGCTACAGTATTTCTGAAACCAATAAAACATCCTAAATTAATGAACTACTGGAATCTCCCATTCGAGATCACGGGTGATTTTGCAGGCGTAACTTGCTTCTGAAAGAGAGAAGAGGAAATAAGAAAAAGGGAGTCTACCTTAAAAGAAGAGCTGGGTCCTTTCCATACAAAGTAAAAGACTTTACTTATCAAGGACACCAAATAAATACAAATAATCCCAAGCCTAAGAGCAGGAGGAATAAAGTTCCCACACCCAATGTTCTACACTCAAGAAAATTAAGATATGTTCTTTGGAGTTCATCGGATACTCTACGCAACTGTTATTGATCTGCATTTCTAGACGGGCGTAGCAACGGAGGTCATGGAATATTGCGTTTCAAAATTACCCTGAATAATTTCCATCTCGTCTGTGGAAGAGAAAGGAAGTCAAGGCTGAGCAAATCGTACGGAGACAATTCGTTATCTTCTCTGAGGTTAAGTCGTTCCAGATTTTAGAAGCCGCATTTCTCAGTGACCAGTGAAAAATCTTGTTTGACGTTCTCAAGTGTTGCGCGCTTTCTTGAACTAGCTCGCTCCCATTTCTGGTCTTCAAGGCGACCGCAGTCATCTAATTCCCATATTTACCTTGTGTCTTCGTTTGATTATGAGTTGTTTGATTAAAATTTTTTTATTTGCATTGCAAACCCGTCACGAACGTCCTTCCCGAGTCGATGAGATAGATATGACTGGAATGATTGTCCTTGCGTGATGTGCCTGGTCCCCTATGTTTACTTGTTTATGGCATAATGTTCAAAACTCCTTACGGGTCTATGTTTTCTTGGCGTAAACTCTTCTGTCAAGAGTACACACCGTTGTTGTTGTTGTTGTTATTGTTGTTACAGTCTCTGCTCTCGTTGTTGACGTTAGTTTTTATCTTAAATTTATTTACTATTTTATATTAAAAGTATTGCATGCTTCAAGTTTTTATTGGTAATAATGAAATGTACTCCAGCCCTACAAGTCTCATTTTAACAGAAAGAAATATAAGGTCCCTTACTTTTTTTTGTCAAGACCGTAGTAAAAAGTTGTTCGACGTTCAGTGCCAAGCCAGATTTTGCTTAAAAACAATGTTTCTTGTACCTATTCAAAAGCAGAGTTCCTTAATCCATCGTTTGATAGGATCCATCTACATCATCCGCTAAAGCATGACGTATGCTCAGAATATGGCTGATTTTGCCGTTAGAGCAAGACTTCCTGTTCATCGTCAGAGGAACTGTGAATATGGCTATGAGATTTTCCGTTGGGAAGGAGTCAATAGGAACTCTAGTACTATACTCTGTTTTTTTCCATCTGTCCATCCGCCTGTGGTGTTTTTGTATGGTAACACTGCATCCCGGGTTTTAGAGAGTTTCATTCAGCTTACATTTAACAATAATAACAATATCCTATTTTGAATATTAACGGTGTAATTCGCATACAGTAAATTATTAAAACACTTTTCAGTTGCAAATGTACACCCAGATATCCTTTTATTTACCTAAAACTTACACAGCGTAACTTCTAAAGCCCGGGACGCAGTGTTACCATACACAAACACCACAGGCGGGTGGACAGATGAAAAAAAACAGAGTATAGTTATGAACGCATCTGACTGCCTCCTCGAGAAAAAAAAAAAAAAAAAATGGTTGGTGTGATTTTCTCGACCTCGAGATAACTGCTATTTTCGGGGTCTTCAGTGCTGGGCACAGCAACATCCACCCACAAGGGGCTAGTGCCGTCAATGCATCTCACATGGTGCACTGTAGGCATTACTTATGGTTCTGCGCTACATCCCTTCGGCCTCTAGCTTCAACCGCCTTCATTTCTTTTACTGTACCTCATTTCATATTCGCCTTCCTCCATGCGACTTTGTTTTACATTGAAACTGGGAGGTTTTTCCTCCTGTTACACCTTTCAAACCTCCTTACTATCAATTTCCATTTCAGCGCTGAATGACCTCATAGGTTTCAGCGCTTGGCCTTGGCCTAAATTCTATATTCCTATTCCACAGCAACATCCCTCCTGCTGGCATTACTGATCAGCACCACAGTTCATCTCTGAATCTCTGTCAGTCCCTGGAATGTTTGCTCCTGATGAAGGAGCCCACTCGTGCGTCAACTATAGTCTTGCTTTGGTCTAGCCCTACCAAATGTTTCAACCTTAGTTGAGGCCATTGCACCATAGCAATAGACATCTCGTCTAATCAGTATATTATCCGTACAACTCGACTGTATTAATGTATCGATTTCTGAAATGAATGCTCTCCCCCATCTCGTGAGTAAATTGCAAGAGGCGTCGGAAATTCTGGCGTGTTCCTCTTCAAAAAACTATAAAATCTGGATAAATGACCAACTTGTACAAGATTCGATGGTTCAGACAGATGGACATATAGGGATGAAATCACAACCAGTTGCAAAATTACATCTTTCCTGAAAGCCTTTGGGACCCAATGGAGTTTGAGTGAACTACGAAGAGAAATTATCATTGAAAAACAAAGCTGCAAGTGCTTGACTCGCCCTCAGTATGAAAGGATAAATGTAGCTTTCCATAGCATTAGAAAGTACTGTATCTTGGGTCTAGAGATTTGTTTCATCACAGCCTGTTTGCCAGTAGATATGAATCTTAAGACATGTTCAAAATAATGTAATATTACCTTTGAATTGATTAATTATAATTAATTATAAGGTTTTGCATAATAATATATATATATATATATATATATATAGATATATATATATATATATATATGTGTATGTGTGTGTGTGTGTGTGTGTGTGTGTATACTGTATATATGTGAGTGTGCGCGCGCATATTCCACGACATTGATAGCAATTCAGTATTTGATGTACTGAGCTACAGAAACGTACTCTATAGGAATAATATAATTTTTTTTATTAACGTAATTGTGTAAATAAGATATATATGGTTTATCCATGCATAGGGAATGAGAACGCGTTTTTGAATGAAAGTGAAAATAGTATTATTTCTTTTGAAATTGAGTTTGAACGTAAGGTTTAATTTTCGAATCTTATGTTTATGTTGTATCTCTCAAGTCTTCTGATATTCTAAAGTAGGGGTTACTAACAGGGATATCCATACCCCTTGGGGTCATGAGAACCACATGCTGGGGGTATGGCACTTGATCTCTGGATATTCACATTTATTTGATTTTAATGTGTCATTGAATACATGGGTACATTTTGTAAACAAATATATAAAGCTATAAATGCTTTTGATTGTCTTTTATGTTATAGTCTTAGTTATTCATACCTAATGTATGTATTAAACTATATAAGTACATTAAATTACATTGTCGCAGGTAGTACTTAAGTGGAGTTAAGCAAAGGTGGTATGGAACCATATTGGGTAATTCACTTGGGGTCTGGAGTCATCAAAAGCTTAAGAATCCCTGTTCTAACGTAATTTGCAAATTGAGTGAAACTAACATTTTTCTTTTTCCCCTGACTCCCATAACAAATGCCTAATGAAAAACAAGCTGTAGGGAGCTGTCTCTACGATCAAATGCAATGTGTATATGTCTGTCACAATTTGCCAAATAAAAATAAAATGGGGTTTCGTAAACGACAAACATCGCTAACGCAAAACCTAAACAAAAAGTTTAGGCACACGTGTTCTGTGTATGTGTATGGGGTTGGGGGGGGGGGGCGAGTATGGAATGGGGTTTAATTCAAGTTTCTATGTACTACGTAGGGATATCTGAATTTCGATTCGGCCTGTGGTTGCTTTTGTTAAAGCTGGTTTATCCCAGCCTAGGTTCCTTGCCCGTAAAGGTTGCTACGGTGTGAAAGGGAGTAAAAGAGAGGCCTGGTGTGGCCATACGGTCTCTAGCCAGCCTCAGTCAACAGAGAAGATGGATGAATGTACATACATATACGCAAACTGTCTCGTGTGTATTTATATTATATATATATATATATATACACATATATATATATATACAATATACATATATATATATATATACTATATATAGTATATACATATGATATATATATATATACATAACATATCTATATATATATATATATGTGTGTGTGTGTGTGTGTACATACAAATCTATATCAAGTATGTAGACTTGTGTATGTGTGCGCGCGTGCGTGCTTATACTTTAAATATGTAAATAAATGCGCATGTGCAATTTTAGGTGGACGGCTACACCGCAACCTGAAAAATCCAAACCTTTCGTCAAAACAGAAACGATCGGGAAAGGTTTTGTCTGTTGCAAAATGTTTCTTTAGTTGTTATTGTATAACTCTGCGGTCCTGTCGCAGTGGAGGCCACTGGCGTTAACTGCACCTGGCGCTGAGAAGTGAAAAGTATGCTTTACACAACAGCTCGGCGTCTCCTGAACGGCTAATTATTACTTCGCTGTAAATCTGTTCGGGAAGGATTAATACATGAAAACACTCCGTATTATATATATATAATAATATATATATATATATATATATATATATATATATTATGTATGTATGTATGTATGTATATATATATATATATATATATATATATATATATATAAATATATATATATATATATGTGTATATAATATATATATATATTATATATATAACATATATATATATATATATATATATAGTATATATAGATATATAGGTACGTATATGTATCAATTTTTCTAAAATGGCCACCAGTCGACCATTTTCTTGCCAATTTGCCCATTGGAAATTCGACTTAATAAATCTTTGGATCCATCGTGAAAGGAGCTACAAAATAATAACTTTTTTTGCCCTAAAATGGCTGTCAGCCACAAGTTGGCTGGTTAGCACCAAGAATTTTCCAAAGATGACACTTACGTACGTTTTTGTTAATACAAGAGCCTGTGTAACGCACAGCTCAGAGTCCTTGTGTAACCCTATAAGAATAAAAAAAAAAGGCGGGGGTTGGGGGGGGGGCGAAATGCTGTGATGGCCAAGATTAGGGTTTAACTTTGCAGAAGCTTTAGTCCTGGAACATTAAGTATATAAATTAAAATGGACGAATTGGTTAAACAGGCATTTTTCTTTGTGGTTGTCATTTTGCCACTGAGATAAATACGAAAAATATTGGCAGTCTTTTCTACGCACAGCTAAATGGATTAAGGCACTCACTCATACATTATTTTGTTAATGAGTCGGGAAAGATAAGAGTCTTTCTCAGCTGATTTTTGTTTGTAACCAAGGGAAATATAGCTACTGCTATCTAGTACTCATTCGTCCCATTGCTAAAGATTGTTGTCACTCTTGACCTATAGGGTCTCATTTCTACCCATTATAGACTTCAGAGATTTCTACGCATTAAAGACTTAAGAGGTCTTGCTCAACTCTCCTCTTGCTTTTGTTCTTATAGAACATGAAGGGTCTCACACATGGTCACGTTAGCTTTTGCGCCAGCGCCATATGTGATTCATTGGAGATCATCCATTCCAGAGGTATGGCACATTCTACTGAGTTTTTAAAAGGTGTGGGTCACTGCGGGTGTCTTCGGGGAGTAGGAGGGGGAAGGGGAGGATAGCTAGGATGTAAGATAAATTAAGCAGGCAGGTAGTAACTTTTTAGCTAGCTGATGTAAGCTTTTAAGCTCATGCTTTGATTTAACAATTTACCTCATGCAAGCTCTCCATTAGTTTGGTAAATTTAGTCATAATTCGAATACAGAATGTTTCAGCAATAGTTAAACCAGTTTATTGCACGAAAAGGGCGGGGACTACAACACAGTTTTGAACTAAAAAAAAATCAACAATACCTGAAAGCACGGTTTAACTAATGTCGTGAATGTTATGGCGACTTTCACTAGGCTCGTGCCCGATGTTATGGGCTGATAGCCCTACCAATGGACAGGTTCCAGCCCGTATACACTAAGAACTTCACAAATTCAGTTTACACTTTCCCAACGAAACACGTGTCAAACCATTTGTTCAAAGAATTTGAACATCTGCAATAATGATTAAACACAATGACCCCATCGATGGCTACTAAAAAGAACAATTACTTACTTTGTGCATTTTGGTCAATCGCCATCAGCCTCGTCGCCTCACACCCGCACGCCACGATCAAGACCCAAGCGTGTTGCTAACTACCTATACCAAGTTAATTGATGTAGAGAGACCGAGAGCGGGGTCCGAGGGGGTTTTATAGCCGTGTGGATCGGGTTAGTCATTTTTGTCAAATTAATTTTCGTGAGGAGGAGACATTCCCACGTTTTTCATATAATTTACTAAACAACATGAATTTTGCCAGTAAACAATGGGGGAGGAGAGGCGAGGACCAATAAATGCACACATTCAAAAGTGAACCATTTTTCTACAGCCGTCAATCTGTCATATGCTTAACAAATAATCTTTTCGTTACAAAGGGGAAAATAAAAGATAAAATAAAAACCATTTTTCTTCAGCCGTCAATCTGCCATATGCTTAACAAATAATCTTTTCGTTACAAAGGGGAAAATAAAAAATAAAATAAAAAGTGAATGATGCTTAAATCCGTACCTATCTCTATTGGTGTTAAAAACAGTGACGATCTCATGTTTGGAAAGGAGGACGTAAACCAACTATGCTATAAACAAATCTGTGGAAGAGATCTGCCCATATAATGGGGACACAAGCTGTTTAATTGTCAACGATTTCAAAACAGGGTGAGAGAATAATCATTGGGTGCTTGGTCAACGATGTGGAAATCCTTACATGAAAATGAGGTCTTACACTTATCGCAATGTTCTCGTATGTTAGAGAATTCTTTGGTTTTCAAAGTACATCCCGTAAGGTGACTGACTCCGAGATGAGAATCGATTCTGACTTTGAGCAATCTTTTGGTGGCTCCCACGTATTTCCCGATTTTACATTTCGGGCAAGTAAGCAATAAACCACCAAATATCGCATCAATGCCGGAAGTTTATCTTTGTGGGAGAACAAAGAACCCAGAGTTTTAGGATTTTTAGCTGTTAACTTGAGATTCACAACCGGAAAAGTACAAACATTAATTTTATTGGTGCTATTGCAAAACTCTCAATTAAGAACCCTGTAAATAATCCTGTTGACGAGCTTGGTGGGAAAACAGTTATCAGTAAAATATGTTAAAAGAAAGGTCATTTGCTTTTGAAAGACATACCACTTAGACGTAAGGGAGACAGCTTTATTCTACAAGAGTAAAAATAGAGTTGAATATAATATTACGAAAACAAAACCTATGAAAACTGATCCTCAAATATGTATGCCTTTTTTTAAAATAGCAGTATTAAAAATTATTGTTTTCTCGAAAGACTTCTACATCTAAAACGAAAGACGGTCGTTCACTTCCATTTAAACTTAAGAATTGTGTGATACGAGTTAAATTCCAAGGATGAATCACAATCAAAATTACGCCTGGAAAGGGTGAAGGTATCGTCAACATTTTTTTTTTTTTTTTTTTATAAAACAATGGGCGGAAGGACAAAGGACACTCATCCAGCGAGCACAAAAAATATTGGAAAAGGTTGGGCCTAATGGAGATCCCATAGCCACGCCCTCCACTTGTCTATATAAAATTATTAAAAATAAAGGTGGTGTCCAGCACCGCCATTTCTAAAAGAGATTTAAAAGTAGAACTGTTAAGATTATGAAAACATGAATGAGACTGGAGAAATAACTTGTTTCAAATTATGTTAATGGTCTCCCTAAAAGAACTTTGGTAAAGAGGGATTCAACATCTTAAATCGCCACAAATGTATCAGAATCTTGGGAGAGTATTGATTCTTTAAACGTTTTTGAGTTGGCAACAGTATATTGGTTCCTAGTTAAAGGTTCCAACAACGGCACTAAAAATTTTGCAAGTTGATAATTGACTGCTCCAGATAATCAACTTGCAAATACATGATCGTTCGGTTGGTTGTTTATTGAAAGAATAAAAGGGTTTTCAAACATATATACGGCAGGTTGAAGATGATTTAGGTATCAGACTTAAAACTGCATATGATACTGAAAATTTCTTGAAGTCATAAAAAAAATCTCTTGATAACAGCTTGTCTGCGTTAACAGGAAATAAGAATGAAAATAAGAGATTTTCTTATATTCTTTAGCAATGAGAAACTTGTTCTTGATCGGAAAAAACACCACAAAGAAACAAATAAAACGACCATTTCAAAGGGGTCAAGAAGTCACCAGTGGTGGATCTAGAAATCTTCCATAGGTAATCACAAAGGAATATCATATGTATATACATTCATACATACATATATATCTATATATATATATATGTGTGTGTGTGTGTATTATATATATATAGATAATACACACACACACACACACACACACATATATATATATATATATTATATATATATATATACACATATACAATATACATATATATATATATATATAAAATATACATATAATATACATATATATACATATATATAACACGTACACACATACGGTACATATATTTCAAAATTCATATATGTGTACACATATATATACACACAGCAGTAGTAGTTGTTGCTTTTGTTGTTGTTGTTGTTGAAATAATTATTAACTAAGAACATTTTTGCTACTAATATTGATTTATTGAAAGAACACAAAATACCATTATTCATATGAAGGGAAGGGGGTCGGCACATGACCAGGTGGCCCCCAACCCTTAAATCAGCACTGGAAGTCACAAGTTTCGGGAAAAGGGAAAGCAGCTTTGATTGCGGCCTCGGGTCAAGGTACTCCTAAGGCCTTGGGTACTCCCCACTTCGCTCCACAAGTCATAACGCAAAGGTCATTCACTGACCTGAGGTAAATTTTATTATCATTATGTGGCTAAAGATCACCTTCATCTCCGCGTAAAGCAGCGTACTGGTTTTATATACTTGAATCGCCATTCGCCAATGGACTAAGCGAGGCAGTCTTCGTTAAGTCAGCTTTTCATATTTAAATTGTATCAATTATTGATATACGTTGTGCATCATTATATGCAGTGATGGCCGAGTGGTTAAGGCGTCTGACTAGAAATCAGATGGGATCTTCCCGCGTAGGTTCGAATCCTACTCACTGCGAAATGTGAAAGTTTTAAAATAGAAATTGCGAAGTCTAGTCCTAGGAATGTGCCAGCATATAATAATGGGAGAGAAATATCCGTAGAGTTCTCCCATCCCTATATGGCAGTAGGCGCCTTCACCTTCTGGGTTATGGAAAGGTGGCTCCTGAATTTGTAAGCTGGTCAGCCGACTCGTTCCCAGCCACACAAACATGAAGAGGCACTCAGCAAAAATTTATTTCTTTACCTCTTATTTCCACTAAAAGCAGCCATCCCAATATCTAAAATCAGAGGGTTTAAAGAGTTAAAAGATTCCAACGACTGCAGAACACTTTCAGAGTCACAATATATGGTAAAACTATTTCCATTATGAATCAGAATTTCCCTTAAAGCTATATCAAGGAAGGCCACTCCAAAGCCAATGCAGGCATCTAACTATGAGCCATCCGTGAAAACTCTAACGGAGTTATGTTGCGAGGAATGATCTAAAAATACTGACCGCATGGCCTCACTGGACAATTCTGTCTTGGTAAAATGAAATATCTAAAGAATTTTACCTCTGGAAGGTCCCAGGGAGTGCTAACCGAATACCTTGCTGGTAAAATCTCCATCCTTGGCATGTTTAATGTCGACAATAAAATTTACTCTAAAAGCGAATGGTTGAGGTTGCTTGGGGTGACTTCCATAAAACTGCCAATGGTTTTCATTTCTCATACTAATGCTGGTTAAAGACTTATGGAGTTTCTGAAATCTGTACCAGCTCTGAACCAACAGACGCTGGTAACGAAGATCCAGAAGCATCTCAATAGCATCTACAAGCATGCTCTCAGTGAGAGAAGATTTAAATGCTCCTGCACACAAAATTACTCCTCCATGATGAATTAGATTGAGAATTTTAAGGCTATTTGGCTTTGCAGAAGCCAAATAAGTTAATTCGAAAAGAGTTCGGTCACACCCACGAAGTGTGGGACAGAACTTTCAGCATATTCATTGCTTCCAAGCATTTCAGATATAAGTCAGCTTGCTATAAAAAATCAAACCAAGAAACCTCGTTTCACCAAAACATGGAAAACTCTGCCTATAAATGAATAAATCTGGATCAGGAAGTAATCCTCTTATATGGCAAAAGTGCTTGGTTAATGCTTTACTAGCAGAAAATCTAAATCCATTTACCTCAGCCTACTTTCCTATAATTTATCAATGCAAAGCTGAAGGTGGTGTTCACCCACTGCCATCCTTGCTGCTGCAAAGGATATCGAAAGGTCATCGACAAAAAGCGTATATGTTATATCTGGAGGAATTATTTTGGAAACCCCATTGATTGTTAGGCGAACTAGGTTACACTTAAAATAATACCGTGGTACTCCTTCTTGACTGAATACATCTGATATTGACATTGTTGTTCCAACTTGAACCTGAAATAACCTCCTTTTTTTTTTTTTCTTAATGCCTTGATAAAAAAAGGCAAATTGCCTCTCAGGTTACAAGCATGAAGGCCCCTCAAAATGCCCTATCTCCATGCTGTATAATAAGCCTTCTCAAGATCAAAGAAAACAAAGCAATGACGTGATGCTGCTTGTTAGTAAAAGCTTCTCAGTTTGAAGATTCCATTCGAACTAATAGTTGTGGCGTGCATACTTCGAAAACCACGATCCAAGTACCACATCAAATGTGTGTTCACCATTTTTTCCATGATCTTACACAGCCATGAGGTCAGTGCAATAGGTGGCTAATTCTCTGTCTTGAATGGGTCTTTCCATGGTTACAAAAATGGCAGGAATTTAACATCTCCCTAAGCTTAGGGAAGACATATTCTTTGAAAATTCTGTTAATAAAGTTTAATATGAAAATTCTGGTATTTTCAAGGGTATGCTTAATCACTGAGTATGTTGTGTCATTCAGTCATGGAGCTGATTCATTAAATATACTTCTTGATGACTCAAATTCCCTCAATTTAAAAGGTACATTGTATTGTTCATTCCTTAATGTATTGAAACCAATTTCGACCTGTTCCATTAGCCTTCCTTGAGCTGAATAGGATTATCACCATTTTTCTTTGCAACATTAGCAAAATGATTAGCAAACTTATTTGCCACTAAACCGGGGATCTGCTGCTTCACAACCATTGAATTGTGATTTATATAGATTTTTGGCATTATGCCAAGTACTGGGGTAACTAAGGCCATTCAGCGCTGCAATGGAAATTGACAGTAAACGCTTTGAAAGGTGTAACAGGAGGAAAACCTCGCAGTTGCACTTTGAGACAATTGTTAGGAAAGGATGGACAGTAAGATGGAAGAAAGACAATATGAACGGAGGTACGGTAAAAGGAATGAAAGTAGTTACTGATATTGGGCGAAGGGATGCTGCAAGGAACTTTAAGTAATGCCTACAGTACACCGAATGAGGTGCACTGACGGCACTATCCCCCTACGGGGCAACCATTGAACTTGATAACTGGAGGCTGACAAGGAGTAAATTAACATGTTATTTTTTCTAACACTTCCAAACTAAAGTCAGGGGAGTTTTTCTTCTATATTTAGTTAATATATGAAAATTATCCAAGATTCTTTTCATGGCTTTTTACTTTCCATACGGAAATGAGCTCTTGCTTTTCGAAATTCAACACATGTATCATTCCCTTGGAGTAATCTCAAAAGGCATGTACTGCACATTCTGCTTCATCTCCTCCGAGATGCGATAATCCCTTTAATATTTCACTTTCCTTTGATGAGGCAGATTCTGCCGTCAGCTTTCCTCGACCTTCAGATGATATCTTAGGCCCTCGGACAACACACGTCACAAAGTCTCTATCTAATCAAAAGTATCACAACTAGATTCTTCCAGATCAAAAGTCAAATATTTATCATAGAGGTTTCAAATATTCCTGGTTCTATTTTACATATATTTCTGCTCAGTTTCCCTTTGCGCTGTACTGGAGCATAGGCCTTCCGTGTAATCACACTATAGGGGGTTTCTATGATTTTTCCAAACAAATGTTGTCAGTGGAGGTTGCAACTGCGTCAACTGTGCCAAGATGGTAACATCAAAGGGTCCAGGGGTATTTGAATCCTTGCAGGTATTAGTCATAGAGGATGGAGAGAGAAAAAAGAAAAATTAAGCCTGAAAACCTTAAAAAGATGTCGTCAGCCTTTCATGGAGTTGATTCTTCCACCATTGGCACAAGTGAGAACAGACTCCCAAATGTCCGCGTCCCTACCCTACCCTACCCTACCCTACCCCACAGGGGATGGCACAACATGATTAGAGTGGCCCAAGTGTGAGCCAAGCCCGCTTGAAAGAACAGAGTATTAAAAGAACACAATCATCCCCACCGTATTCATATCACAGGCAAACAGGATAGAATGCCTAGAGTCCTCTCCCCAGAACCAGATGCCCCTGGAACCAGTGGGTCCAGCCCCACAGAACAGCTCCGGCCTTGAGCTGTTAATGTGATATCTCTCAGGTTCAAACATTGTCAGGTTCAATAAATTTGAGAAAATATGGAAGATTCCACAAAATTAATCCAAAGAAATATATAATGATATAAGCGTGTCTGTGGACTCAAACCAGGGAACAAATTCCCGGGGTTCAAGAGCCCCCCGCCACGTCAAGGTGGTCCCAAGTTGGTGTAGGGGGGTGGGGCCCGATTGGAGAGTAAACGGTTAATTAAATCGCTTATAAGAAGCAAATCGAAGCTAAAGTAAAAAAAAAAAATCTTTATTCCTGATCAGATTGTCTGAAGAGATAAAGAAGAATAGACGATTCAAAGTCTAAATAAAAAACCTCTGCAAATAAGGCCATTGACTTTTACAGAAATATATATATAATCATATACACATATATGTTACATATATACATTAATGTAAATAAATTCTTCTGTTAAAACAGGATACGTTTCAAGTATAAAAGGCCCATTAAATCTCTGGTTTAAACCTATGACCCATATTTCGGTGGACTGACTCCCACCCTTATCAAGCAGTGTAAGGCGGGAGTCAGTCCACCGAAATATAGTCCTTAGCTTTAAACCAAAGTGTTTTAATGGGCCTTTTATACTTGAGACGTATCCTGTTTTAACAGAAGAATTTATTTCCATTTATGTAAAATTGTAACATACATATGTGTATGTTTATATGTATATTTCTATAAAAGTCAATGGCATTATTTGCAGAGATTTTTTATTTAGACTTTGAATCGTCTATTCTTCTTAATCTCTTCAGGCAATCTGATCAGGAATAAAGATTTTTTTTTTACTTTAGCTTCGATATATTATAACCTATATATATATAACAATATTAATATATATATATATATTTATATAATATATATATGTTATATATATATACTATATATATAACTTATATTTATTATAAATATGTACATACCTTAATATAATATAGTATTCATATATATATATATATGATATCATATCAACCCTTATCAATATACATATTTCTAAAGACGGAAAAATTATATTATATTATTCTATTACTGAAATTAATTTTATATATATATACTACTATATATATAGATTATTAACAATATAAACATATATAAAAAATATATAGAAAAATGACAAAGTTATGAAATATTTAAAGTGCACTGGGGGTAGACTTAACATGGCAATAGATAAACAAAAATTTAAAGAATGTACGCAAAAACAACAAATTAAAAACGCTACATAGGCGTGGAGGTGGGCGTTTACTGAAGAGCGACTAGAGGACCATGATTCATTTGGGTTGGAATTTCACCAATAATAATAAAATCGTCATTAACTGGAATTTTACATTTTTTGCTACGTTTACGTAAACTGGCTGCTCAGGATTTGATAGAGAATATCCATTACTGAAACTATCTCCCTTTCAACAGGCTATGAACACCCTAATCACCCTCTGAGAACCCACGTTAAATTCCATATGTATATACGTATATATATTATAGATAATATATATATATATATATATATGTATACTATATATATATATATGATATTATATATATATTGTGACAAAGTGCCAAGTATCTGTTTACTACACTTACCATTCATTAATTGTTACCTCACAACAGCCAGACACCTGCACCTTCATCACAGGTACTAAATTAATCAAATTAGTTAAAGGGCATCACTCCACCAACAACTTTAAAAGTCTAATTATTTCCCTGATTTCAGAAGTCTAAGTACTTCCCTGGTTCTAACTCACTTCAAGTAAATTGAAGGAAAACAGCTCAATTACCACTCTGTTTCTACCTTAAGCATATCATAATTATACTGGTGAAAAAGAAAACACAAAAATTTTAAATACAAAAATTTATTATTAAACTCAAAAATTTATAAGTGAAATTCACAATATCAGAGAAAATTACTGTTACTTGAAAACAAAGCAAAGTTTAGTTAATTCTTGAATGAATTAATTAAAATTAAATCAAAATTAATTTATCACAAAATTCAAGAGAATTAATTCAATCAAAATTCAAAAGTGTTAGGTAATAACTAAAAATTGGAAATTAATTCTCGTGTTATACAGCACTAAAACTTGAAAAGAATTCTAAGTAAATACAAATTAATTCACGTGTTAAATTCAATTAAATGTGCAATGATTAATTAGTGAAAATTAAGTCAACCAAATTGTGAATGCAAATGAAAACACAGAAAAAGGTGTAAAACACCAAAATTGTAAAAAGTACTAATCACACAGAACATAAAATAAAAACGCACACTTCAGCAAGAAAATGGATAAATGTACAAAAAGAAAAAAAACACTTCAATAAGAAAAATGGATAAATGCACAAAAAATCACTTCAAATGAAACAAACACAAAACATAAAAATTTGCAATGTAAAAATTTAAACTTGTTTCATGAAACCACTGTAACTATTAGTTGCAACTAACAAATTTATAGTAATACTTTACTGGTACCAATTTTCTTTTACTTCACTTAACTCCAAAAATTTCACCACACAATTCACAATATTTCTCAAAAGAAAAGGTACCGTTACACACTTGTACAATGTTTGTTCAGATTCCACAAAAAGCACTAAATAATACTAAATAACTCCAAGAAATCCGAAATCTAAAAGTTACGAGTGACCAATATACGTTATGTTAATATGAAATCAAAAGTGGCGTGCGAGAGAGAGAGAGAGATCTAAACGCTACGAGGATCTAAGTCTGAATGAATCTTTTTTTTCATACGGAAGCTGGACTGTGGATTTTGCACAAAACGTTTGGGCATGCGAAAGATGATGCAATCTTTCTAGAAGCTTCTAATATGATATAACTTTACAGAAAAATCGTGAAATCGTCACATGGTTATTGACAAAGAAGTACGCATCTGAAACTAGTCATGTACGTAGCATGCTCTCTACATGTTCCAAACAGAAGTCGAGCGAGTAAGATTGATTAAGATTGACATGTTATGAAAACAAAACGGAGACTCGAGTTACTCTAATCAAACGTGTTGACAGGTTTCCAAAACAATTTCTATCTTGGAACAGACAAAATTAATCTATCTCTCTTCACATTCTACGTTATATTAACTTTTACATTATGTTATGTGTAATCTGAACATACATTTTTAGACATTCTATAACTCTAAGCTAAGGAATCAGAAAATGTTGCAAAACTCTTTTCTAACATTCTATACATTCAAAGAGAAGATATATGCATTATAAAAGTAGCAGCATATATATATATATATATATATATATATATATATATACACATATATATATATATATATATATGTATATATATATATATATATATATATATATATATATATATATATATAAATGTATATATATGAGAGAGAGAGAGACAGATTACAGAATTGCAGCTGTTTGATCTTTTCATCCTGAGTCCTCACAAATGAGATTTATTCCTAAAAAACTTATATATTCAGATATACTATAAACGAACGTTCGGCATTCGAATAAAGGGCAGTATGATTCAGTCAGCATTTATTCAGAGCTAGTGCTTTGATAGCCTAAAAGGAAAACTTATAGACATGATTCTATGAATAGTAAAACAAAACAAAAAAATTTTTTTACATTAACCACTATAATACTGCAAGAACCTAGGAGGTTTTGGGAAAAATATCTTAACTCTTAATCTTTGAGCAATTCGCAATTTATTACGTTTTGCATATGAATAGGGGACATAAGTACGTCCCCCGAAGGTTGTGACTTTCGAGGGGTCAGAGACGTCTGGTCACCCTAAAGTCTATATCAGAGGACACGAATGGTCAAAAACGACCTTTAAATCGAACAATGGAGTGAATTGTGAGTGGATTGATAGGAATAAGTTAAACATTTAATATACCAAAGTATTTTTGTACAATGTTTGTAAATTCGGCCGTAAAGGAATCATCGTGCAAATATGGGAATCGGCGGAATCGGCCGTAAATAGGAAACTTAGAAACATTAATTTCATTGGTGCTATTACAAAACTATTAAGAACCCTGTAAATTACCCTGTTGACGAGCTTTGTGGGAAAGCAGTTATCGGTAAAAATATGTTAAAAGAAAGGTAATTTCCTTATGAAAGACATACCAGTCAGACGTGTAAGGGAGACAGCTCTAAATCTACAGGAGTAAAAATAAAAGCTATGAAAACTGATCCTCAAATATGTATGCCTTTTTTTTTAAATAGTAGTATTAAAAATTATTGTTTTCTCGAAAGACTTCTACATCTAAAAGCGAAAGACGGTCGTTCACTTTCGTTTAAACTTAAGAATTGTATGATACGAGTTAAATTCCAAGGATGAATCAATCAAAACTACGCCTGAAAAGGGTGACGGTATCGTCAACATATTTTTCATAAAACAATGGGCAGAAGGACAAAGGGTACTCATCTAAAACGTGCTCTTCCAGCGAGCACAACAAAATATTGGAAAAGGTTGGGCCTAATGGAGTCCCCATAGCCACGCCCTCCACTTGTCTATATAAAATTATTAAAAATAAAGTTGGTGTCCAGCACCGCCATTTCTAAAAGAGATTTAAAAGCAGAACTGTTAAGATTATGAAAACATGGATGAGGTTGGGGAAATAATTTGTCTAAAATTATGTTAATTGTTTCCCTAACAGAACATTAGTAAAGAGGGATTCCACATCTTGGATCACCATAAATGTATCAGATTCTTGGGTGAGTATTGACTGCGGCCTCGGGTCAAGGCACTCGCCACATCGCTCCACAAGACACAACGCGGAGGTCATTCACTGACCTGAGGTAAATTTTATTTTCATTATGGGGCTAAGGATCACCTTCATCTCTGCGTAAAGCAGCTTACTGGTTTTATAAACTTGAATCGCCATTTGCCAATGCACTATAGCGAGGCAGTCTTCATTAAGTCAGCTTTTCAAATTTAAATTATAATAATTATTGATATAGGATCGTTTTATGTACATGCAGTGATGGCCGAGTGGTTAAGGCGTCTGACTAGAAATCAGATGGGATCTTCCCGCGTAGGTTCGAATCCTACTCACTGCGAAATGTGAAAGTTTTAAAAAGAAAATTGCGAAGAGGAATGTGCCAACAACTGAAACTAGGCGTGAAATCTCCGCAGACTTCTCAATTACAGCGTAGCACGTCATTGCTGCCAAGGTGATCATCGCAGTTTCACCGCTGTTTATGGTACAAGCGTAATAAACAATGACTGCTGAAATAGCTAAATTAGCTTATTTCAGCATGATAGAGTGGAGGACTAAGACACGAATTTTATATCACTACCGAAATGAAACAAATTATACCTTCATTTTCTTTAAAGGGATGAAATGTTCTTGCTCATGAAATATTGCATATTTCCTCAGGTGATTAGATAACCCTAGACCCCCGTCCTACTCTCTCTCTCTCCCCCCATAATATATAATGCCTTGAATATCTTACCGTAGACAATAGCATAACATCCGTTTCTAGTCCCATAGCCAAATGACTAACATTCGTGGCTACGCATTATTACTTAGCTGTTCAACGTCGTTGTTACAGCAGCTCTCATTTTTAGATGCAGTTAATCTTAAGATTTCATAAACATTTCATTTCCCACCTTAGGATATTCTTCCATCTTTGTTTCACTTGATGCATCTTCATGGAAAAATGCTCGTTGCAATAAAGTATTCACCATTTACACTGCTTTTCCAAACGAGATCATTTTCTACACGGGATCATCCCACGTAGGTCCGAATCCCACTATATGTGAATATCGACGTAGGATTTGATATGAAGAGCTATGATAACTATCTCTAAAGTACTTGAACCATTAGGGACTGGTTGGTGGGGTAACTTTGCCATTCCTTTGACTGAATGATCATGATTTCAATAAGTCCTGTTGTAATCACTGGACTTAAAAGCTAACGATGCAATATAATGCAAATAAGCTAACATCCAAGTTTTAGTATAAAAAAAATCGTATTACCATATGTTCGATCATGCAAAAATGAATTAACGACGCGTCACAAGATCCAACTCGTCGATATTCGTTAATAAATTAACATCAGCTTTTGTGACTGATTACTATATTCACTTTTTCAGTGTTTCTACAACAACTTAAAACCTAATTTTACATCGCCCCTCCTCACCTTCTCTCTCATTGGAGTACCGGTTACGTAAAACATCGGGAACCAATTCAAGCCCTATTTAATGTCTCATCTCGCACTTGGAATTTTTTTTTTTTTTTTTTTTTTTTTTGGTGACAAGTCATTGCGCTGACGATTTAATATTCCTTATTCAATGTGATAAAGGAAATACGTAGATAATCGGTATGATATATATATATATATATATATATATATATATATATATATATATATATATATATATATATATATATATACATTACAACGAGTCACTTTTGTGCACAAAAATCTTGTTAGGATTCAAGTTAACTTTTATTGTCCTTTTCCGATTTTGTGGAATATAAATAGTGAGCTTTTATTACCTTTATTACCCATTATTACTCAAAATATTTGAAATTTTCTAATAATCTGAGCATTAATCCTTCAAGGTAAAATTAAGCGATGGTATCACGTTTCCTTTCTTGAATATTTCATTTTTTCATAATCTTCTTCAACTTTTTACTCCATTTATTGTTCCAATACTTTTATATTAACACATGATTATGTTTCTTTTGTATACATAGGGAGTTATCAACATATGGATTCCAAAAATAATCATGCTTCCCCAACTAACATGCAAAACCCGCAAAGAATATAAAAACTGAATTCTGTAAGAAGACTGAAAGTTGTGATTGCTTCAGTCTTTTATATCATCCACCTAATACATAACCTTATTCATAGCAAACAACTGTTCAATACTATCTTCTTTACAACCACACAGTTACAAAAATACTCTCATTGCATGCAGTAGCTGCTGGAAATATATTTGTCACAGCCAATTTACAGGTCAGCAGTATCCACATTAATACCTAAACGTTTTCTATGCAGTGATGGCCGAGTGGTTAAGGCGTCTGACTAGAAATCAGATGGGATCTTCCCGCGTAGGTTCGAATCCTACTCACTGCGAATTTCGGGGGAAGTTTTAATAATAAAATTTCCTGGATAGGTAGTGGATAGTCTTGTAATTACGTGTTGAAGTTAATTGAAATTGTTCAAGGGAATTGTTTAAATTAGGTATCACTGACCAAGAAATAATGCTAAACCTCAGAGCCCACTGGTTTCCAATGAAATCATAGAATATTTGAATATCACTCGTTTAAGCAAATTCAGTCATTGCAACCCTGGGAAATAGTTATGGTTTGTTTACCCGAGACAAAAGAGCTGGGAAAATACCAAGGTATGAGCTAAAGACCAGCAGCAGAATTTCCTGCAAGTGCTGCTTGTCTTTAGCTCATACCTTAGGGTTTTCCCAGCTCTTTTGTTTCGGATAAACAAACCATAGTATTTTCCAAAATTGTAATTACTGAATTTGCTTAAACGAGTGATATTCAAATATTTTACAATTACATTGAAAACCAGTGGGCTCTGAGGTTTAGCATTACTTTGGTACATCCCGTACCTCCGGACTCAAGTGTAGGATCTTGATAGGGTTTGGTTTCTTGGTCAGGTATACCTAATTCTAACAATTTCCCTTGAACCATTTCAATAAATTAATTTCAACACTTAATCACAAGACTATCCACTACTTATTCCAGGAATTTTATTATTAAAAGTTTCCCTGAAATTCGCAGTGAGTAGGATTCGAACCTACGCGGGAAGATCCCATCTGATTTCTAGTCAGACGCCTTAACCACTCGGCCATCACTGCATAGAAAATGTTTTGGTGTTAATGTTAATGCTGCCTGTCTGTAGCTGTCTGTAACAAAAAAATTTCCAGCAGCCACTGCATGCAATGAGAGTATTTTTGTACGTAACTGTGGTTGTAAAGAAGATAGTATTCAAACGTTGTTCACTATGAATAAGGCTATATATTAGGTGGATGATTTGAAGGACTGAAGCAACCACAACTTTGTCTTCTTACAGAATTCAGTTTTTATATTCCTTTTGGGTTTTGCATGTTAGTTGGGGAAGCATGGATAAGAACTCTGAGAAGGGAGGTTGGAGATTTTGGGAAGCATTGGTTAATTATCACAGTTGCCCTTTCTGTCACGCAGCACTGAAGGTGAGGATGGGAGATAAAATGTAAAGTATGTGTTGTGGATAACAATGCACACTACTAGCTGTCAGTACTTGAACTTGAAAATATGGTTGATGGACAACAGTAAGGATTATCAAAATCTTGACCTTTTTTTATGGTATAAAGGAACCCACAGAAGTAGGAATGTGTCTAGTTTGCCTTGACCAGAAGTTTAGAAATCGCTTCTCGCTCTCCGCAATCAAAATCTTCCGCCTCGGCGTCTGTAACTCCTTTGACCTCCTCTCTCTCGGAAATCTCTCTTTCTCTCGTCTCTCTCTCTCTCTCTCTCTCTCTCTCTCTCTCTCTCTCTCTCTCTCTCTCTCACTCGATTGTCTTTATCTTTCATACACCCAACAGCTGGCCCACGCCCCATACGTTTAATTTTTTCAGAGATTGGAACACCTTTCTTATTTCAGTTGGGTGAGTTTTCAGGCTTGAAAAGTAGTATCAATTTGTTTTTCGTGCATCCCATAAAATATCTTTCCTCTGTGTCTGGCTGGGGCTATAAACATACTTATAACAAAAGTGAAAATATTAACTATAATATGATATTCTAATGATTACAATAATACTAGCAATAATAATTATTAAAATAAGAGATCGATGGTGATTTCCAAATTATGTCTCAGTGTTATAAGAACAAGGGGACAAAAGGAAATCTGATATATCACAAGGTCAAGGAACAAGAGGTCAAATCTATTAAGTGTTTGTCTCAGGTTTTGGCATGGATTCGCCTTCTGCTCTCTAGTGAAACTTAAATTACTTTATAAATTTTTTTAAGTTTTCAGTGCTCTAGTGACTGAACAGTCCAGGCTTCTGACTCGAAGTTAAATGGGATCTTTCTGTGCCCATCTGCATCCTGGTCAATGTGAATTGTAGCACTAAGGCCAATCCCTTGGTATCAGTGTACATGACATTTTCTCAACTTTTTGCAGTGAGTGGGATTCAAACCTACGAGGGAAGATCCCATCTGATTTGGTTCAATAGTTGAATGTAGCACTTAAGGGCCAATCCCTTGGTACACGTGTACATGACTTTTTAACCTTTTTGCAGGGAGTGGATTCAAAACCTACGAGGGAAGATCCCATCTGATTTCTACTCATCTTTAACCACTCGGCCATCACTGCACGGAAAAGTCACTCGCAATCAACTAGCTTACATGGCAAAAACATAATAAAAGGCCAAAATAATAGAAAATTATCCCAATCAAATCACTTATGGCTGCTTATGTTGCATAAAATGCTTTCTGCTGTTCTCGATTAAAGTTACGAGTGTAGCCATATTCTCACAACAGCACTATATTTCTGTCACAGTCTTACAAGCAATAAATATAAAATTTCTTAATATACATTATTAAAAAAAAATTAAGCATATACAAAGCAAATTTACAAACAACTACATCCATTCACAATCTACATTTAGGTTCAAAATCCTTTACATGAATTTTTAACCATTCCGGGAAAACAGTGGGCACCACAAATGGAAGACCTAAACCTACATAGATGAGAACTAAGAGGTGGGAGGGTTGAGACGAGCGGAGATTTGTAGAAGAGAAAGTACACTGACGTATAATGAGTAGAAGAATTTCACAAAGGTGATTTTTGGTGCACGACCTTGAAAGCAATGATGATGTCTTGTTTAATATATTTAAGAAAAAACAAAACCAAGACAGGACATGAATCACAAACTAAGTTCTCTCTCTCTCTCTCTCTCTCTCTCTCTCTCTCTCTCTCTCTCTCTCTCTCTCTCAATATTCAAGTGGACTACGAACATACGTTTTATAAAGCATAATCATGTGTTCAGCTTTTCTTGTTTTGAAGTGCCGTAACAACATTCCCATTTTTGCTTTACATTTTGCCAATAGAATTGCCATTTGATCATTGCATAACATGTTCCTATTCATCATCACACCAAGGTCTTTAACTGCTTCCATATTTGTGATTGTCTCATTATTAGGTCCCCTATATGCATATAGCTTTCCTTCTCTGTCTCCATAATTTATTGATTCAAATTTATCAGAGTTAAATACCATCCTATTTACCTCTGCCCAATCATATACTTTGTTAAGGTCTCTTTGTAGGGCGTTCCTATCTTCATCACAAGTAATTTCTCTACTTATTCTTGTGTCATCGGCGAAACTACTCACTACCGAGTCCTTACCATTACTGTCTATGTCTGCAATCATAATAACAAACAGCAATGCAGCTAACACCGTACCTTGTGGCACACCGGATATTACCTTAGCTTCATCCGATTTCTCATCGTTTGCAATAACTATCTGTTTTCTGTTGTGTAAAAATTCTTTTAACCATCTTCCTACTTTATCCACTATATTATGTTTTCTAATTTTCTTCGCTAATATATTATGGTCTACCTTGTCAAAAGCTTTTGCAAAGTCAAGATAAACCACATCTGTTTCATTTCCGCTTTTCATATTTTTGTTTATGTTCTCATGGGGCACTAACAGTTGGGTTTGTGTACATTTTCCGGGTACAAAACCATGTTGTCCTATATTAAACAAATTATTTTTGATTAAATGTTTCATAATATTTTTCTTCATTACCCTTTCATACACTTTCATTATATGTGATGTTAGACTTTCAGGCCTATAATTACTTGCCTCTAGTCTTGATCCACTTTCGAAAGTAGGGGTAATATATGCTAATTTGTGCTCATCATATATCTTGCCTGTATCTACACTTTAATATTGCAAGGGGCTTTGCGATAGAATAAACTACTTTCTTTAACAAAATGGCAGGGACACCATCTAGTCTGGCTCCTGCTCCATTTTTAATTTCATTAATAGCCTGCACAATATCGGCTTCATTGATATCTATGTCTGATAAATATTCACTATTTTCATCCCTTATTTCTGTATCATTATCTTCATTATCAATTCTAGGGGTAAAGTCTCTCTTATATCTTTCTGCCAATATGTTGCATATTTTCTTTTTTTCATTCGTTAATCTCCCTTCAATTCTTTATTCATCTTTATCGCATACGAGTACGATAGTTTGAGGTTTTGCTTGATATTTACTAGAGTTTTTTCTTCCAAGTCCCATTTTTCATTTTATTTTGATTGTATAATCTTTTGTTCTGCATTTTCTATCTTACTTTTTAGTTCCATCACTTTCCAAGCATTTTTTTCTTTTGCAAGACCTTTTTTCCACTTTCTGATTTTCTGGAACAAGAACCTTCTGTCTCTTGGTATGTATGACCGATGTTTACATTTTTTCTTCGGTATATATTTATCCACTATTTTCTCTAATATTTTATATAATATCTCCGTATTTACCTGTATATCATCACTTACGAAAATGTTATCCCAGTCTTTGTTTAATTCTTAATTTAGTTCTGACCATTTTATATTTTTACAGTAGAAATTGTATTTTCCATATCCTTCCCACTTTTTCATCTCTTGCTTATCTGTTTTCACTTGCTTTGGAATGGACTATTAATTCTATGACATTATGGTCTGAAATACTCACATTATGGAC
Organism: Macrobrachium nipponense; assembly: GCF_015104395.2. NCBI lineage: Eukaryota > Metazoa > Arthropoda > Malacostraca > Decapoda > Palaemonidae > Macrobrachium > Macrobrachium nipponense. Next base: position 53,547,187 of record NC_061091.1, read on the forward strand.
TATTATTTCTTTAACATAATTCACCTCGTTCACAAATACTAGGTCTAAAGTATTTTCCTTTCTTGTTGGCAGGTGATTTATTTGTTGAATGTTATATTCTAATAGCTTTTCGAATTGCCTCTTATCTTCTGCACTACTATTACTCTCTTTTTATATGTATAAATACAACCACAATCTCCTATTCGTTCTTTCCAATCTACAAAAGGAAAGTTAAAGTCTCCGGATAGGAAAATAGTCCAGTCTGTGATTTCTACATATATCATCCAATTTTTCTATTTTTTTGTCAAACTCTTTAGTATTAGGGGGTCTGTATATTACAATGTTCATTAATTTTTTCAGATTCAAATTCAACCGCTGTTAGTTTACATTCTGAGTTACTATATTTCTCATATATTTTTCCTTGTTTTATGTCTTTCCCATATATCGTGGTTCCCCCTTGATTCCTATTTTTTCTATCTGATCTATAAGTTTGGAACCCTTTTATTTGATTATCATTACCAGTCTTTGGGAATACCAGGTTTCACGTATATTCATTATATCTATTTTCTTTTCAATTTGGGTTAGTTCTTCTAAGAACTCTATTTTTCTTTTTGAGTTACTCGTAACTAAACCCTGCACATTCATCACTATGATGGTTTGCGTGTTATCTCCTTCATTTAATATGGGTAATAATAAGGATTTTCCCACGTCTCTTTCCTGTTCTGGTATGTTGTTCTTTTCTTTATTTCCAGAAATTCTGACATTTAAAAAAATCCAACTTTTCCAATATATTTGATCTTCCTTCATCATAATTATTCATTTTGTGTATGAATCTGCAATTTTCTCAGTATCTGCACCATCCCCTAGCATCGTATATACAGTATTTGTCTCTTGGGCTGTATCTTGGAGCTGATGGTTGCAAATTCTTTGCTGACACTAACTTAGCGCGGTGATGGCTTGCTTTTTTTCCTTCACCTCACGTTCTTTGTTCCTTTCTTTATTTTTCTTTTCTATTTTGGATTTAATTATTTAATTGATTATTTGATTTTGATTCATGGCTACAGGGTGCATATATTTACATTTTTTGTTGAACTTACATCCTTTTCCTTCTTTTAGGTTTTTGCAGGTTTTTGGATGTAGATCTCTGCATTCATCCTCATAGTTGTCTAGGTAGGCACATTTACCATAGATTTCATAATTGTGACAGACCTTGGGATGTTTGAGGCAACATCTTTCACCGAATCTGCAACTCCCTCTTTTCAAAAGGAGGCAGACTTTGTCTTTCTTTTCTATTTTTTCTAGCTTTTTCCCATCAGTATGCAGATCTAGGTAAAGCCTCTTTGGGATTTTATTTTGTGTTGTCATGTCGTAATTTATTTCTTCGTATGTATGCTGCTTGATTGCCCCACATGTAGTATCTATGTGTATCTCAGCATCCATACTCTTGTCTTGCTCTTTTTTTTCATTATTTTTTTTCTCTCATTTCAGTTTTTTTTCTTCTTTTCCATTTTCCTCTTCTTCTAAAAGCATGCAAACTGTGTAAGGTGTGGTATAGCATAGTCAGTCCACAAAACCTAATCAGAAAATGTTCTGCATGCAACATTCCCACGCATCCTCAATGTGCTGAAGTCATGCAAAATATGAATAAGGATACCAGAGTATTTTGCTCAATATGTCTCTCATGGATAGACAATGTTATTAAATCAAGACTTAATGTGCAAATAGTAGAGGATGAAGAAGAAAAGGAAGAGGAAGAAGAAGATATGGAAGAGAAGAAAACAAAACTGAGATGACAGAAAAAATAATGAAAACAAAGAGCACCCTGTAGCCATGAATCAAAATCAATTAAATAATCAATTAAATAATTAAATCCAAAATAGAAAAGAAACAAATAAAGAAAGGAACAAAGAACATGAGGTGAAGGAAAAAAGCAAGCTATCACCGCGCTATGGAGTGTCAGCAATGAATTTGCAACCATCAGCTCCAAGATACAGCTCAAGAGACAAAAACTGTATATATGATTCTAGGGGATGGTGCAGATACAGAGAAAATTGCAGATTCAGACACAAAATGAATAATTATGATGAAGGAAGATCAAATATATTGGAAAAGTTGGATTTTTTTATGTAAGTATTTCTGGAAATGAAGAAAAGAACAACATACCAGAACAGGAAAGAGACGTGGTAAAATCCTTATTATTACCCATGTTAAATGAAGGAGATAACACGCAAACCATCAAAGTGATGAATGCACAGGGTTTAGTTACGAGTAACTCAAAAAGAAAAATAGATTTCTTAGAAGTACTAACCTAACCCAAATTGAAAAGAAAATAGATATAATGAGTATAAGTGAATCCTGGTATTCCCAAGAGACTGGTAATGATGATCAAATAAAAGGGTTCCAAACTTACAGATCGGTTAGAAAAAATAGGGATCAAGGGGGAACCGCAATATATGGGAAAGACATAAAACAAGGAAAAATATATGAGGAATATAGTAACTCGGAATGTGAATTAATAGCGGTAGAATTTGAATCTGAAAAATTAATGAACATAGTAATATATAGACCCCTAATACTAAAAAGTTTAACATAATAATAGAAAAATTGGATGATATATGTAGAAATCACAAGGACTGGACTATTCTCTTATCCGGAGACTTTAACTTTCCTTTTGTAGATTGGAAAGAACGAATAGGAGATTGTGATTGTATTTATACATATAAAAAAGACAGTAATAGTAGTGTAGAAGATAAGAGGCAATTCGAAAAGCTATTAGATATGCTACTAGAATACAACATTCAACAAATAAATCACCTGCCAACAAGAAAGGAAAATACTTTAGACCTAGTATTTGTGAACGAAGTGAATTATGTTAAAGAAATGAGAGTCCATAATGCGAGTATTTCAGACCATAATGTCATAGAATTAATAGTCCATTCCAAAGCAAGAGAAAACAGAGATAAGCAAGAGATGAATGGAAAATACAACTTCTACAGTAAAAATATAAAATGGTCAGAACTAAATTAAGAATTAAACATAGATTGTGATAACATTTTCATAAGTGATGATATATAGGTAAATACTGAGATATTATATAAAATATTAGAGAAAATAGTGGATAAATATATACCAAGGAAGAAAAGTAAACATCAGTCATGCATACCAAGAGACAGAAGTATCTTGGTCCGGAAAATCAGAAAGTGGAAAAAAGGTCTTGCAAAAGAAAAAAAAAATGCATGGAAAGTGATAGAACTAAAAAGTAAGATAGAAAATGCAGAACAAAAGATTATACAATCAAAAGAAAATAAAAAACAGGACTTGGAAGAAAAACCTCTAGTAAATATCAAGCAAAACCTCAAACTATAGTACTTGTATGCAAAAAAGATGAATAAAGGAAGAATAGAAATAGGCCCTCTAAGAATTGAAGGGAGATTAACGAATGAAAAAAAGGAAATATGCAACATATTGGCAGAAAGATATAAGAGGGAATTTACCCCTAGAATTGATAATGAAGATAATGATACAGAAATAAGGGATGAAAATAATGAATATTTGTCAGACATAGATATTAATGAAGCCGATATAGTGCAGGCTATGAATGAAATTAAAAATGGAGTGGCAGCTGGACCTGATAGTGTCCCTGCTATTTTGTTAAAGAAAGTAGTTTGTTCTATCGCAAAGCCCCATGCAATATTATTAAGGCAAAGTGTAGATGCAGGCACGATTTATGATGAGCACAAATTAGCATATATTACCCCTACTTTCAAAAGTGGATCAAGACTAGAGGCAGGTAATTATAGGCCTGTGAGTCTAACATCACATATTATGAAAGTGTATGAAAGGGTAATGAAGAAAAATATTATGAAACATTTAATCAAAAATAATTTGTTTATTATAGGACAACATGGTTTTGTACCCGGAAAATGTACACAAACCCAACTGTTAGTGCCCCATGAGAACATAAACAAAAATATGAAAAGCGGAAATGAAACAGATGTGGTTTATCTTGACTTTGCAAAAGCTTTTGACAAGGTAGACCATAATATATTAGCGAAGAAAATTAGAAAACATAATATAGTGGATAAAGTAGGAAGATGGTTAAAAGAATTTTTACACAACAGAAAACAGATAGTTATTGCAAACGATGAGAAATCGGATGAAGCTAAGGTAATATCCGGTGTGCCACAAGGTACGGTGTTAGCTGCATTGCTGTTTGTTATTATGATTGCAGACATAGACAGTAATGGTAAGGACTCGGTAGTGAGTAGTTTCGCCGATGACACAAGAATAAGTAGAGAAATTACTTGTGATGAAGATAGGAACGCGCTACGAAGAGACCTTAACAAAGTATATGAATGGGCAGAGGTAGATAGGATGGTATAGGGGACCTAATAATGAGACAATCACAAATATGGAAGCAGTTAAAGACCTTGGTGTGATGTTGAATAGGAACATGTTATGCAATGATCAAATAGCAATTCTAATGGCAAAATGTAAAGCAAAAATGGGAATGTTGTTACGGCACTTCAAAACAAGAAAAACTGAACACATGATTATGCTTTATAAAACGTATGCTCGTAGTCCACTTGAATAATGAGAGAGAGAGAGAGAGAGAGAGAGAGAGAGAGAGAGAGAGAGAGAGAGAGACCTTAGTTTGTGATTCATGTCATGCCTTGATTTTGTTTTTTCTTAAATATATTAGACAAGACATCATCATTGCTTCCAAGGCCGTGCACCAAAAATCACCTTTGTGAAATTCTACTACTCATTATACGTCAATGTACTTTCTCTTCTGTAAATCTCCGCTCGTCTCAACACTCCCACCTCTTAATTCTCATCTATGTAGGTTTAGGTCTTCCATTTGTGGTGCCCACTGTTTTCCAGGAATGGTTAAAAATTCATGTAAAGGATTTTGAACCTAAATGTAGATTGTGAATGGGTGCAGTTGTTTGTAACTTTGCTTTGTATATGCTTAAATTCTTTTTAATAATGTATATTAAGAAATTTTATTTGTATTGCTTGTAAGACTGTGACAGAAATATAGTGCTGTTGTGAGAATATGGCTACACTCGTAACTTTAATCAAGAACAGCAGAAAGCATTTTATGCAACATAAGCAGCCATAAGTGATTTGATTGGGATAATTTTCTATTATTTTGGCCTTTTATTATGTTTTTGCCATGTAAGCTAGTTGATTGCGAGTGACTTTTCCGTGCAGTGATGGCCGAGTGGTTAAAGATGAGTAGAAATCAGATGGGATCTTCCCTCGTAGGTTTGAATCCCACTCACAGCAAAAAGTTGAGAAAATGTCATGTACACTGATACCAAGGGATTGGCCTTAGTGCTACAATTCACATTGACCAGGATGCAGATGGGCACAGAAAGATCCCATTTAACCTCGAGTCAGAAGCCTGGACTGTTCAGTCACTAGAGCACTGAAAACTTAAAAAAATTTATAAAGTAATTTAAGTTTCACTAGAGAGCAGAAGGCGAATCCATGCCAAAACCTGGGACAAACACTTAATAGATTTGACCTCTTGTTCCTTGACCTTGTGATATATCAGATTTCCTTTTGTCCCCTTGTTCTTATAACACTGAGACATAATTTGGAAATCACCATCGATCTTTTATTTTATTAATTATTATTGCTAGTATTATTGTAATCATTAGAATATCATATTATAGTTAATATTTTCACTTTATGGGATGCACGAGAAACAAATTAATACTACTTTTCAAGCCTGACTTAAAACTAACCCAACTGAATAAGAAAGATGTTCCAATCTCTGAAAAAATTAAACATATGGGGCGTGGGCCAGCTGTTGGGTGTATGAAAGATAAAGACAATCGAGAGAGAGAGAGAGAGAGAGAGAGAGAGAGAGAGAGAGAGAGAGAGATTTCATAAACTTCTGGTCAAGGCAAACTAGACACATTCCTACTTCTGTGGGTTCCTTTATACCATAAAAAAGGTCAAGATTTTGATAATCCTTACTGTTGTCCATCAACCATATTTTCAAGTTCGAGTACTGATAGCTAGTAGTGTGCATTGTTATCCACAACACATACTTTACATTTTATCTCCCATCCTCACCTTCAGTGCTGCGTGACAGAAAGGGCAACTGTGATAATTAACCAATGCTTCCCAAAATCTCCAACCTCCCTTCTCAGAGTTCTTATCCATGCTTCCCCAACTAACATGCAAAACCCAAAAGGAATATAAAAACTGAATTCTGTAAGAAGACAAAGTTGTGGTTGCTTCAGTCCTTCAAATCATCCACCTAATATATAGCCTTATTCATAGCAAACAACGTTTGAATACTATCTTCTTACAATCATAGTTACAAAAAATACTCTCATTGCATGCAGTGGCTGCTGGAAATTTTTTTGTTACAGACAGCTACAGACAGGCAGCATTAACATTAACACCATAACATTTTCTATGCAGTGATGGCCGAGTGGTTAAGGCGTCTGACTAGAAATCAGATGGGATCTTCCCGCGTAGGTTCGAATCCTACTCACTGCGAATTTCAGGGAAACTTTTAATAATAAAATTCCTGGAATAAGTAGTGGATAGTCTTGTGATTAAGTGTTGAAATTAATTAATTGAAATTGTTCAAGGGAATTGTTAGAATTAGGTATACCTGACCAAGAAACCAAACCCTATCAAGATCCTACACTTGAGTCCGGAGGTACGGGATGTACCAAAGTAATGCTAAACCTCAGAGCCCACTGGTTTTCAATGTAATTGTAAAATATTTGAATATCACTCGTTTAAGCAAATTCAGTAATTACAATTTTGGAAAATACTATGGTTTGTTTATCCGAAACAAAAGAGCTGGGAAAACCCTAAGGTATGAGCTAAAGACAAGCAGCACTTGCAGGAAATTCTGCTGCTGGTCTTTAGCTCATACCTTGGTATTTTCCCAGCTCTTTTGTCTCGGGTAAACAAACCATAACTATTTCCCAGGGTTGCAATGACTGAATTTGCTTAAACGAGTGATATTCAAATATTCTATGATTTCATTGGAAACCAGTGGGCTCTGAGGTTTAGCATTATTTCTTGGTCAGTGATACATAATTCAAACAATTCCCTTGAACAATTTCAATTAATTAACTTCAACACGTAATTACAAGACTATCCACTACCTATCCAGGAAATTTTATTATTAAAACTTCCCCCGAAATTCGCAGTGAGTAGGATTCGAACCTACGCGGGAAGATCCCATCTGATTTCTAGTCAGACGCCTTAACCACTCGGCCATCACTGCATAGAAAACATTTAGGTATTAATGTGGATACTGCTGGCCTGTAAATTGGCTGTGACAAATATATTTCCAGCAGCTACTGCATGCAATGAGAGTATTTTTGTAACTGTGTGGTTGTAAAGAAGATAGTATTGAACAGTTGTTTGCTATGAATAAGGTTATGTATTAGGTGGATGATATAAAAGACTGAAGCAATCACAACTTTCAGTCTAATTACAGAATTCAGTTTTTATATTCTTTGCGGGTTTTGCATGTTAGTTGGGGAAGCATGATTATTTTTGGAATCCATATGTTGATACCAAACAAATCATCTAAGACTCATTGCAATACAGTAAATGCTTTCTGTCATGATTGAGAAAAGTTACAAATGTTGCCTTAACACCAGAATAGAACAATACAGGTATTAAATGTGAATCTTTTTAGGATAAAAATAACTCTCCTTAACATGTATTATTCAAACAAAGAAAAAACAAAAAAATTACAGCACTATTTTGCCACAAAGTCGTACAGGCAAGGAATGTGAATTTTCTAAAGATGAAACATTTTCCAATAATCATTCACATAAACAAAACTTGAGCATATGCACAGCACATTAACACATATATCTACATCCATACATCATCTACATTTGGTCACAGAATCCTTTACATGAATATGTAACCATTCCTGGAGAACAGTCAGCACCACAGGAACTGGAAGACTCAGACCTGCATGGATGAAAACTAAGAAGTGAGAGGCAGGAGATGAGTGGATATTTGTGGAAGTGAAAGCACGTGACTCACAATGAGTAGCTGAATTTCACAACAGTGATTTTATGTTACGTGGCCTTGGAAGTGATGATGTCAACTTGTGTAATAAATTTTCAAAACAATAAAAGCGAGGTATGACTTGAAATTACAATCTATGAGGCAAATTCAGCTGGAGAGAGAGAGAAAGAGAAAGAGAGACATTCTGTGAGCACATGAACAAATATTTTAAAAAATGGTGGGTTATGCTGGAATCTGGAGTAAACAAAATACAACATTGCAGTACAGGTAATTTTTGAAATGCTAAAATATTACCTATCATCTCTCTCTCTCTCTGTGCATATGAGGCACAACTCCAGCTAAGGCTTTATTATTTTTCCAGACTCATTTTCCTATCTATGAAGCATATTTTAAATAATGAGGGCCTTAGTACGCTTCTTACGTGGCACTGTGCCATCTCTTATCTATGTGGAAGAACCTCATGAAATTTCGTTGCTTGCCAGAAATGGGCATTTATTTATGGTAATTTCGTTCTTGAAACATTTCAACATTATTATTCTCAGCCAACAAACAGTAAGCACTACCAGGTCAGTCTAATCACAATCTCTAAAATCAACCCACATTTCCGCAGTGAGTAGGATTCGAACCTACGCGGGAAGATCCCATCTGATTTCTAGTCAGACGCCTTAACCACTCGGCCATCACTGCATAGAAAATTTTGACAATTTTCCGGTAGCAAAATCTACAAAAATACACAAAGGTAAGACTGAAAAGTTATAAAATTAGTCTTGAGGGTCAAAAGCAACTTTAAGCCACGTTTTTTCTTCATTCAAGCAAATTATACCTTTTGCCCGTTCTCCTTACGCTAAATTAATTTACAATTTTAGAAATAGCACTGATTCCAACTGTAAACCTAATACTAGGAATTTATTACATACTTTTCGTATTTTGTGATTACCAAATTCTCATATTGCACTTTTTATGTTGCTGAAATAACCATAACTACTGCACCATCATCAATATGGTCAGTGTTGTCAATAGTATTTTCATTATCAGGAGAGGATAAGAGGACATTTTAAAAACTAAAATATTTCAACAAGAAATTAATCACAATTAAACGAATCGTAACAACAACATGAAATAGAATTATTCCGTTGTCTTAGTATCATGTGCCTTTCAGGAGCAGCTAGAGTGAGAGTCATTCTGTAAATATTGTGGGAAACGGTACTTAATAAGAATTCTGCAAGCACTAGGTCAAAACTAAGGCAGGATGGGATTTTGGAATTTGGCTGGTTAAGCAACTTTGTCTTTGCCTCTGTTCATATTTACAAGATACAAACCAATATTTGACTCCCCAGTCTTCATTCTCTCTCTCTCTCTCTCTCTCTCTCTCTCTCTCTCTCTCTCTCTCTCTCTCTCTCTCTCTCTCTCTCTCTCAGCACATAGTTTTCTCAATGAAAATACAGCTATGTTCCAGATTGCTATAAAATATTGCTAACCGATGCCCGGTGTAATGAAAATTGCGATGGCAGCTACTGTGAGTACATTCCAATCTTCCAACTCTGTGAACTCTTAAGATGGCACTATGACATCGCAAATCTTTGGAAAAGCCCCACATGAAGTTTGCTTTTGTACGCAGAAATGGGCAACAGAGTTTCCTCCTTAGTACTTTGCAGCATTTTGGCTTTCTTGTATCACCCAGTTTCATAACATTATCTCCTGAAAACCGTCCGATATTTCACACTGAGTTGGATTAGAACCTACACAGGAAGATCCCATTTAATATCTAGTCGAACGCCTTAACCACTCGGCCAACACTAATCAGAAAATATTAAAGTTTTCCACTAATTAAATCTATAAAAACCGACAAACCAAAGACCTACAAAGATAAAATTGGTTTCAAGAGTGAAAAGAGACTTCATGTTACAATTTTTCATTCCAGGAAATTATACACTTTGCCCATTCTCCTTTTCCTAAATTAGTTTTAAGACTGCAAAAAATGTCTGCATACCACTTTTACACGTAATAGTAGGCTTTTTTTTTGTTTATTTTTTTTTTTATTTATGTAGATTTTTAGGTATACATGCCAAGCACTGGGGCAACTAAGGCCATTCAGCGCTGAAACGGAAATTGACAGTAAAAAGGTTTGAAAGGTGTAACAGGAGGAAAACCTTACAGTTGCACTATGAATTAATTGCTAGGAGAGGGTGGATAGTAAGATGGAAGAAAGAGAACATGAACAGAGGCACAGTAAAAGGAATGAAAAGGGTTGCAGGTAGGGGCAGAAGGGACGCTGCAATTACCTTGAGTAATACCTACAGTGCACCGTATGGAGTGCACTGACGGCACTACCGCCCTACGAGGGCTCGTAATAGTAGGAGTACATTATTGATTCAATGTGTGTGATCTAACGCAATTCTCATATTGCTTTAAATTATAATTTTGATAACCATAATTCTGCATCATTATCAATCCCTGGAATGATGTCTGCATCAGTAACTAAGATTCTAAACTTAGGTATCGGGATGGTGCACCTGGCACTCTCCAACAAAACTTGATCTGGCATAAGTAGTACCCAGGGAGTATCTACCCTACTCCTCCTTACTGAACCCACGCAAAATTTTCGCTGTGAGTAAAATTCGAAACTACAGAGGCGATCCAGTTTGGTGTCTATCACCGAATGAAAAGCAAAGAAAATGTATTGACAATCTTAACAAGAAAACACGGTTTGAAACCGGTGTTCTTTTTTAGTAATATCCTATATTGTTGGGTCAAGTAAATATCCTAGAAAAACTAATTATAACAACATAACTTATGATAAAGAAAAATACTGAAGTCAAACGACTGACACTATATACTATCAATTTCCAAACATTTTTAAAACTTCAAACAACTTAGTTTGACGAGGTAGAAAGGAGAGCCCGGATACATGAGGAGGAAATGGATGAAAAAATGTGCCAGAGTTAAATGAGTGTAGTCGAGGAATTTTAGGAAAATCGACCTAACTAATTTGCAATAAGTTAAGCTGGGCACAGTTGTACATCGACCCATGCTGATTAAAATATTAAACGTCCTTATATATTGGAAAATGGCGGTAGAGTGTCGTATTTTCGTCTTCATCTTCGAAATCGTTCTTGTTACAGAAAATATCCACGAATTAAGATATATTCCTCATAAAAAAACAAACATTTCTCATACAATAAGTTTTTCTGAAAGACGAAAAATAAAAAAAACGCTAAGGCGGAAACTTTGTTTGTCGATATTTTTTCCATATGCTTGATCGAAAACCAGTGAGCATTACCAGGTTATACAGGACAGCTTAGTAATTGTTTAGAAACTAATATACATATAGGAGAAATTATCAATTTAATGAAATATTTGCAGTCTCTATTCCAGTGTCCATAGAAAATTCTGATGTATATCAAAACAATATAGAAATTTTCCAATATAAATGAAATTAAACTTTCCAATTTAATTTGGTTTATATAATACCAAGTTTTAAACATTTCTGAGTTACCAGAAACACTTACCTGCCAGATTACATCACAAAATTCAGTGAATATTAGAGAATGTTTTGTTAATACTGAGAAGATAATGATAATAATGTTCATCTTCAAAAGTAAAGTCAGTACATCCTGATTCTGTTCTTTTTATGCAATATTTAAATGACACATTTTTCTAATTTTCTATAATATAGTACTTTACTCTTACATCACATAATAGCTGGCAACACATTGTTTCTAATAATAAATCATGCTATTAATATCGAAAGTGATATACACATTTTAACCATGTTATTTCACAAATTTCCAGCTCAGTATTCTGGCTCTTCTAAAATTATTTCAATTGAGTTTTCACGATTAGTTCCTTGGCTCTCTTCCACACATCGCTGAGCAGTGCATACCAAACTGTGCACATTTGCACCTATTGTTGTAAGCAACCTTACAATTGCACGAAGTCAGGTTCAGCCTGTATCGATGAGGACTTTTAGCATGTTCATTAGAATGGCCTGAAGAAACCGCAGACCAATTTTTGTTTCTGCAAATTTGTCAGGTCGATTGGCGTTTTTTTTTTTTTTTTTTTTTTTTAACTCACATTCCTCGATTAATATAGCATGCACAAAATTTCAGCAAGTAGTTTTAGGAAGGTAGGGAGAGGTGATAAAAAGTGAGTGACGGGAGACGCAAACGGAAAGAGTAGGCAATGAATAAAGAAAAAAAGACTCTGAGGTACAACTGCGAGACAGAAGGAAAGCATGGAGTACAAACGAGTTCCGTTCCAATAGCTCATTTGTAAGTTCAATTTGTTTGCAAGTCCAATAAAGTTAGCCTAGGCACCCAGCATTGTAGTTATCCTTTTGTAAATTGCAGTAATAACACTCTCCGGAAAGATACTTCAGTCTCTGTACGTAAAATAAAGTTTGTAATAAACTAAAATCCTTCACTTTTCCTTGAAAAACTGGCAGTAAAATACACAAAATAAAGTTTCATTATCTTACATATTGTGTGGTCACACAAGTATGTATCTTTAAAAGTTTGTAAGCTGAAAGTAGTTGGCTGACCAGGGGTGTCAATACGGTTATGTTTGGATGATGGAAAAATTTCGAAGAAATGGGTGAGAGTTAGAACTGTTCCTCAGTATAATGCTAAAGTGATACGGGCAACTGTCAAGTTTAGATGTACAACTTTATTTATTTAGTATATACAAGGGAAGATGTATGGTAGGATTTTAATCAAGAAAATAAGACATGATTTTAGATTAAAATGGAAAGAATAGTCAGGGTTTAGACATGAAAGGTGGATCAATGTTTGCTATTCAAAAGTTATATAAAAAAAAAATCTGAAGGGAAAATGGTAAGCTGCTGACAGCAATAAATAATTTTTGCGATGGAAATGAAGTAAAGTGTCTAGATGTGAATGGCTGATTTGGTGTAAAAATATGAGACGAGAGTGTTATGTTTCAATGATGTTTAATATCTTTATGAATGAAGTGTGAGAAGTCGGAGAAGCGGCAGCAGATGTAGGAACATTTTGCACGATAAGAAGGTAGGTCATGAATGGAGTGTGGATTGGCTGGTTTTTTGCAGATGATGCCGTACCAATTAGGGATAATGATGAGAAAATGAACAGACACACTGAGTTTGCAAGAGGAGAAAGCTGAAAGTAAATTTGAGCAAAGTAAATGGGAGTCAGGAAGGGCCAATGAATGGTCATGTGGATGATGGAAAAGTGGGAGAGTAGATTCGTATAGGTATCTGGGAAAGTGTTGAATGATGGTAGGAAGAGAAGAGGTCAGACACAGAACGAATAAGACGATGAAAGCAGCTGCATGTGTGTAAGTGACTGGGCGGATACTTAGAGTGTCTTAGAAAGCCAAAGTTGGAATGATGAAAAGATTGTGGACTCTCCCTTCTCTTTGTAACTTAAAAGTGAAGGTTAAACGAAAACTAAAGAAAATGATGAAAACTGTAAAGAAGAATTTGGTCACGTGGAAAGGAAAGGGAATGATGGATTAGTTAACAAAGTTTAGGATGGGGTTGACAGATGGCGCGATAATAGGTATTGGAAAAGAAGGAGCTCAGGACGCGAGAGAAATCATACGAGACTGTTGAAGAACACAATGTGCGGGATGGTTGAATGTGCTGCTCATGAGTCTTCTCTGATGGTATAAAAAAACAGCTAATATTAGAAGATTTCTGCTAGCGGGTTTCACCAACGATTCAGATTTCCAAGTATAAATCTGGCAGTAATAATTCTCTTTTCTTTTCCCTTGGAGACCAATTCCTACCTGGGGAAACTGTTGAATGATTGAAAAAATCACAAAATATTCTATTCTATCACCAAGAACGTTTGGCGTACTTTTGGAAAATGATATTCGTAACAAGATTTCACAAAGGCAAGTAATAAATAAAGGATAATTAAGTCTGATGGTATAAAGATTAATTAACCGTCATCCTAAAAATCAAACTATCTCCTGCTAAATTCAAGATTTTTTTCAAGTTGTTTTATAAATTCAATTAAGACAACTATTCGCTTAAAGTTTCTTCTGTTCCCAATGACTATCACAATTTTCCTATGTTTGTGAGACATATTTTTACCTTTTTTTCCAGGGTGAAACCCTCTTTTTCATCTTCCTGGGCAAGGTAAAAAAGTTAAGTATATCTTAGTTTTACCAGACCACTGAGCTGATTAACAGCTCTCCTAGGGCTGGCCCGAATCATTAAAACTGGTATCACGAAAGAAATAAATCTGAATTCCTTTAATATTTTTATGAACAAGCAAAAGCAAGGTTTCCCAATTCTCAATAACAGGAAAATGGTAAATTTTATTTTCTTGTTATTTGTGTAGAACTAGGTATTCTAGTTATGGGCATAAAATCTGACTGCCATTATAGCTATAGGAAATAGACCACGTGTATGCCAATAGACTAGAGAGAGAGAGAAATTTTAGCCTTAACTTCTTTTATGTGCCATTGCATAAAGCATAGAGGTATTTAGGGAGTAAAATTCAAAACGAAAATACGTGCCATATTTCGTGAATTGCAAGTTAATTACAAATCTTGCATTGTAAAGATATTAAATTTTTTGTGTGAATCAACGTGCTGGTCATTGTCCGAGCGCTCGCTCGCTCTCTCTCTCTCTCTCTCTCTCTCTTGCTAAGGTCACACATTCACGTATCAACGCACGCACGGCCACGCATGAGCGGAAATTGGTAGTTGGCAACAGCTCACGTCAGTAAACCGTAAATGTAACGTAAAACACACGTAAAATCGTAAACGTACGGCGAAGTGTCGTCCGGGTGCTAAGCTCCGCCCACTAGGGCGCCGTAGCCCACTCCAGTTTTGAAATGTTCAAAACAAGTCGTGGGTGGTCACGCCAAATGTCTCCTGACGTAGCTCCAGGCATTGCACGTGGGACCCACGGTGACTGCTGCGGGGTACGCGCTAGGGTCACCTGCATTGTTCGCTGTCGTTTTCTTTCCGCCGCGAAGCACGTGGGCCTCCTAATTGCGCTGCAGCCTACGGCGAAACCGATTCACACATTTACAACCCTGTACGACATGGCAACGCTGTAGCGTGGTATAAAAGGTCAGGTCGGCGCCCTCGGATCATCTGTTGGAAAATCAACTTGAAAATATGGCCACAGGATTATCCCAAGACCTGACGGTCTCAGTTATTTCTTTCATTGACAATGGCGGATTTTGGAATAATCCTTTAGCACTGGCTCCTAATACGATTTCCACTTTCTCCTGACTTTTGACCGCTATCAATCAAACAATGAATTGGAATCTGTCAGAGGGATACAGGGTAATCCCAGGCTTTATTCCCAAGGTAGTATTCCAGCGTTCCGGTACACAAATCTCAACCAGAAATCAACAACCGGGTCATTTTCGTCAACAGGATTCCGGCATCTACCGCCTATACGTCGTCTGTCACACCTGCTCCAGTAAGAAATTAATTTATGATTAGCAACGCAGGAACAGTAGAGGAGTTGGGGCCTGGTGTTATTGGTAAGGTTTCCTTTAGGCCATGAATAATCCCGGGTTGGACGAGTACTTATATGGACCCATGCAGTGCGAACCATTTGTGTGGGAGCAGGACTAATGGCTTCATAGCCCAGGGGCTGTTTCTCTGTGTCTCAGGTGGCTGATCACGATTGAGAATATGGAGACAAGGTTTCAATAAAAGGCGAGTGGGAAATGGATAACGAATATAAAAATACTGGGGAAATTTCTGACGAAGACAATTGTTAGGATGTCTAGTAGTCCTTTTTGAAATAACCTTTACTGCTTAGGCCAAAAATAACAAAAGACTTCACTTGTAGACAGCAAACGTATAGTATAATCTACTAGAATAACTTTCACACACACACACGAACACTTTCCCGGTAACACGGTATTCTCAGATTATGGAAGTGTCGAAGATATTTATTTCTTCTGAATAGCAGTCTTACAATAATGGTGTAACAAATAATGTAAATATCTAAGAGGAATTCCTATATACATCTAAAAAAATATTATCTTGAATAGGTAGAATTCCTATTTATTTTTAAGAATGTTTGATAAGTTATTAGATGTTATTCTATATCGCTTAAATATAAATCGCCCATAGTCAACAGTTTTATAAGTCTAAGTGTATGTCTGAATGGTAAAATCGAAGCAAAACAATTCTAGTGCTAATCTTATATAAGAGCTCCCAAAGCGTTCATAAATCATAATTCCTAAAAAACTACGTATTTGTATTCCTTGTCGACTGGTTACTTGGTTATTGCTATAAATATCATTCAGAAATGGGGTTAATATATAATCAGTGATGTGCTCATTTACAACCATTATTCTAATTGCGTCTACTGAAATGTTTTTGTTGTACAATTAGAAAGTAATTATCTTGGTAAATCTCTCTCTCTCTCTCTCTCTCTCTCTCTCTCTCTCTCTCTCTCTCTCTCTCTCTCTCTCTCAATGATAATAAATCTCGATTTTGTGTGCATATAATTTTCAACTGTAATATTCAGCTGTGTTGTAGATGTCTTTCGCGGATTCAAACAGAATAAAAATAAAACAAAATTAAAAACTGTAGTAATGTGCTCATACCCCTGGCAACAGCACAGCCCCACAACGGTGGGCGTGGTCTTGACGTGAAGTTGATCGGCGTAAGTTCCAGGTAGACGTCCGACCTTGCTTTCTTTGCGCGTACATTTGCGGCGCAATTTACGTCGCTGGCTTTACGTCCGGTAGCCCGTGTCCTGTTTACCAGCTGTTCAAGGTCATTTCACCGCGATGATGCCCAAGATCCACATACGTGGGCATACGCCGTCGTGATACGTGAATGTGTGACCCCAGCATCTCTCTCTCTCTCTCTCTCTCGCGCGGTCACTTACAGGTCTAAACAGGATAGAATTTAAATCCCTGGCCACATGTCTACTTGAACTCTATTCATTGCTTGAACTCTATTCATTGCCTGTTTATTAACAAAAGAATAGATGAATCAATAAGAAAAAAAAGAAAACAGTGTTAGCGTAAAATTCTTAACGTTAGGATAAGGAAAATCAAAGGTAAACGTTTTTTTTTATTCTCTGTGGAGAGAGTAATAATAAGGGCAAATACTTTTGATTTACAAACAAGGGCACATGTTACCTTTAGCCTAACTTTCTCTACCGTGGCCTTGAAATTCTTGCGATTCATCCCTTCTGTCTAGCCGACCCGTGTGCAGGCCTAATTCTCCGGGGTTTTAAATTAGTGGAATAGGAGGGTCTTAGGTTTGCGAGAGCTTGGGTGAAAAAGGGTATGTGGTAGGGGTTTGAGCGGAGGCGGTATATTTATGCAGGGTGAGAGATCTTTATTCTGGTTCTTCCTCTTCCCATTAATGTATACGAGATAGCGTTTAAAATACGAATTCTGAGCATAGCTAGGTTGAAAGGGTAAGACAGACCAGGAATTTGCGTTGGTAGGAAAAGGAAAAATAATTTATATCCCTTTCTTGTCTTCGTCCTCGAGACGATATATATATATATATATATATATATATATATATATATATATATATATATATATATGTATGTATGTATGTATAACTGAATCACGAAAGTTAGGAACATGATAAATCCATGAATAAAGATATATGCCACGAAGGAAAAATAAACAACGGAGTATCCACGAGACCTTTCGACATCCAAACGTCCTTTACTAAGCAGATGAACTGACATACATGAGGAAAAAGACAAAACGAGAAGATTCGTATAACTGACATTGTCCCTCATTTTACCTCGGACAGTCTAGCAAGGGCCTAGAAGTAAGGCTAAGCCAGCATAAATATTCTGTAAAAACTGGGCAAACATCTAATGCAATAATCATTCATTAAAGTGAAAACAACCACCGAATAAATTGGGTTGGTAGTTCAGTAATTGCAAGGTCAAGAGATGTCTTATCATGAAATCTTTTAGAATCTTCTTTAATACAACTTACTTTTCATTGTAATTTCAATGTTAGTCGTGGCCTTTTTCATTTAGACCCTTGTATTTGTAACATGTTTAAGAATGACCTCAAAAATATAATTACAGACTTAAATAAAAATTAGTTGCCTTAGAGTTACCTTTGTTGTAATGTATGTCTAATATGTATTGTGAATATGTATTGCGAATATGGTTTTGTTTACCAAAGTTCTGAATAGCTGTCACCTATAATCCTTTAATTGTTTTGTCCTGGTATCTGAGATGATTGTCTTAAACTTTTAATTGCACCCATTGTTTATGCTTGTTTGGGAAGGTTACTCATCTTCCAGGTGTGTCGGATTCTAGGTACTAATCTCTTTATAATCCCTATCTGTCAGTTATACGAATCTTCTTGTTTTGTCTTTTTCCTCATGTATGTCAGTTCATCTGCTTAGTAAAGGACGTTTGGACATCGAAAGGTCTCGCGGATACTCCGTTGTTTATTTTTCCTTCGTGGCATATATCTTTATTTATATATATATATATATATATATATATATATATATATATATATATACATATATTATATATATAATATATATATATATTATATATATAATATATATATATATATATATATATATATATATATATATATATATATATATATATATATATATATATATATATATATATACATATAAAAGGGAGACCCCAATACATTTTATATTATGAACTGCATGGCCCACATTTTTCACATTGAGTTTCCTTGAAATTCGTGACCAGATTCTTTCTTTTTATTTACAAAGCCATATTCGCGTGAGTTTCCGCATTTACGAAATTCATTTGCCACCTTTTCACGTTGAGTTTCCGTGAAAATTGTGACCAGATTCATTCTTTTTTATTTACAAAGCCGTATTCGCGTTGAGTGTCTGCGTTTATGACATTCATTTGCCACGTTTTCACGTTGAGTTTTCGTGTCTACGAAATTTATTGCCAAATCCATTATTGGCGTTGAGTTTCCGCCAAACTGTAAATTACAGAGATTTTACAGCGTGAGTTTTCCGCAGCGCTACGTGCCAGTAGTAATGTATTTGCAGGGATTTAATGGTCATCTTGCCAAGTATCTGCGCTGTTGAGTGTTCCGCATACCCCTAGTGACATTTGCAGTTTTTCAACTGCCTTCCATCCTAGTATTCTCAGGCTAGACTACTAGCATTTTACTTCTGAGGAGATGGCCAGTAACACAGCACTGGAGGAGGCCAGGACCTTCACCGAAGCCAGAAGAGTCATGGGCTGGAGGGCGCAAGACTGATCGATTGGGTGAATGATAAAATGAAGGAAGCTGCAGATAGAGCCTACCAGGCAGCCGAAAGGGAGAAGAAGAGAGAGGCACAAGAGAAGAGAGAAGCAGCTGAAAGAGAAGCACAAGAGAAAAGAGAAGTAGCTGAAAGAGAAGCACAAGAGAAAATTGAAGCAGCTGAAAGAGAAGCACAAGAGAGAAGAGAAGCAGCTGAAAGAGCATTCCAAGCAGCCAAAAAGGAGAAAGAGAGAAGCCCAGGAGAGAAGAGAAGCTGAAGAAAGAGCTCATCAACTGTCTATGGCAGTCCAGAGTGCCACTCTGGCACCCCCGAGTGCCACACCCCCAGCGCCCCCTCCTTCACACTCTCACCTACATAGCATGGGCGCCCTCATTAGGAATTCGAACGATAATGAACCCGACACCTGATTCGATCATGTCGAGCAGGTGTTCAAGAACTTCAATCCAACCCCTCAGGAAGTAGCCCTCCTCCTTGGCAAGCACCTCGCTGGCAAAGGGCGGACTGCATTCGAGGCCCTTCCCCTGAATGAGCGACAAGATTTCGCCCTTGTCCGAGAGGCACTCCTTGGGGCTTACGACCAGTGGAGGCAGAAATGGAGGACTATGCCCAAGGAGGCTAACCGAACCTGGACAGAGTGGGCAGCCAAGAAGACACCGGCACTCCATAGGTGGACGAAGGCCTCCAACGCAGCATCTGTTGAGGAGGTCTTAGAACTCTTTCAGTTAGAGGACTTCCTGTCCTACACTCCCCCTGATCTTGCCACCAACTTGGTGGACAAGGCCCCTAAGACTATTTTGGAGTGCTGTAGATGGGCAGATGCCTATGACACCCACCATCCATTGCAGAGTTCTTTAAAGAAGAAAATACGCCCTGCTCTCCCTCTTACTCCTGCTGCCACCTCTCAGCCTACCCAGTGCCCCAATGTTCCTCCACGGAAACCTGTGTGTGGGCGTTGCAATAAACCAGGTCACACCACGGAGCAGTGCCTCTCAAAGGTGGATCCTCCTCAGCAAGCTGCCACCACTCCTCCGAATGGACTACCCAACCATTCTAATAACAAGAACAACGGCCATTGGAACAGGAACAACAAGTTCAGGCCTGATTTTAGCAAGAGTTTCTGTGACACATGCAAAGTGCATGGGCACACTGCTGCCTGGGCGGGATGCCCCAAGAAAGCTCCTGTTTCTGCCATTGCTATGGCCATGACAAATCCGTCAGCTCTAGGCCCCCTGCTCTGGGCCCCATATTTGTCGCACCTCCCAGAGGTCGCTATCCTGCCCACCAGGTCCGAGCTTTTGACGACACTGGTGCGCAAGTATCCATCATCTGAGAGGACACAATTTCTTACGGAGCTCAGGTTGTTAGGCACCAATTCATCACAATAGAGAGCCTCAACCACGTCAAGATGTTCTTACCTAATGTCCGGTTGAGTCACACGACCTCACCGTTCTAAGATATGTACCATGGCAGTAGCAACCTATATACCAGGAGGTTATGATGTCCTGCTAGGACAAGATTTCAAGTCTCCTCCTACCTTCATACTGTATCAGGGCCCCCACCCTCGCATTGCTCTAGACCTGTGCCACGGGCCTCCAAGAACTACCTCTGCACAGCCTGTGCCAATTGAAGGTGCCAGGCAGTGCCAGGCTCCGTCTCTCCTGGATGTTGAGCCACGTTCGAGTCCTTCCACTAAGCCAGGAATGGCCTCAGTGCCAGTGCCAAGGCAAGACTCAAGTCTCCCTCCCAGAGCTCAAAGTCCCAGTCCCTTTCCCTCTGCTGGCTTGGCCCCACTACCCATGCTGGCAGTCGAGAAAGAGTCAATTCCAATAGGAATCCTCCAGGACACCCATGACCATAGCGGACACTCCACCAACGGTGCAGCCTCGCAGACCGCCCCAGAGTCGGTCCTCCCAACGGGTAAGCCCATCCCAAATACCATTACCTCATCCAATCCCCCTCCGTCAGCAGCTTACCGGTCCTGGAGTAATGACTGCCGAATCCTATTTGGCCGAAGAACTCAGGGAACCGAGCCATGCAGCATTGGGCATGGGGACGAGTGCCAAGGCCCCAGTTGTCACAGCAGCGGGAGCCGATGCCCCTGCGTGAATCATTCAAGGTCCCCAATGGCATTGTCAAGGGAAAAGGGCGTCGAGGTTTTCCGAAACCTTACAAGAGCCAATAGTCTCTCCGCACTAGTGCCGGGCACAGTGCCACCCTCTTATAGAGAATTCTGACCCTCTTCTTCCAGAGGAGAGTGCCAGATTCTGCTTCTTCTACTTCCTTCTGACCCTTGTGTAACTTTCTATCTTTTGTATTGTCTATATCTTCTCTTCCATAGTTTCCTTTCCTCTTCCTCTTTACTGCCTTTAAGGCATTCATTGTATATTTTATGCCCTGCTTAGGCAGAGCCAAACCTGCCATAGCTGGCCTTATATAAATTATTACTTCATTATGAAGTACTGTCATAAAAGTGCCACAATTGGCACAGTGCCCTATTCTAGGCACTTAGAATTCCATTTAACTTGGAAAAATTTTAGCCAGCAAAAATTGCTATAGCTTTAGAGGTATTTTCAAAGCCTGGCTCATTTATACATTACTTTGATTTGATTTCTGATTGAGTGTAACTCCCTAGCCATTGTCTTTGGTGAAATTTACATTTTTTCTGTCATCTTATTTAATCTCTACAGAGAATTATTTCATTAATTCCATAATTGTTAGTTTGCACTAATGTTTACTATGATGTAATTAATACTGTTAGGTGTCTTCTTGTTATGAGACAAAGTTACTTAACGAAATCGCAGGGCCATTAACACACCTGAACGCGTCATATCACCACATCAGGGTAAAGTAATAGTATGTGTGGCCTTAAACAATTAAGCTACCAGTATTAGATATGATATAATTTACCCTGTAGGTTAAGTTTTATCTCATTATTTGCTATTCATTGTTATTCTTAGTGTGACATTATATTTTAAGAGTATTCTTTATTGGAATATAGCAAGTTGTTAGTCTTTAGTCACGTCACACTTTATTTTTTAATTAATTAATCCTCTGCCTGTCAAGTAAACATTCATGAATATTATCATTGGCAGAGTTTGAATATTGCTTATTTTATAAGTCCACTCAAGGGAGAATGGAAGGCTCAGTAATTTATATTTGCAATTGGTCCTTGTTTCTGGCTTGTCTTGTCCATTCCAACCCGTCTAGGATTGAAATGTCCTCTAGAATGTGGAGGTGTTCAAGATTTTAAGCGAGGACCAAGGAAAGTTAAGATTTCTTACAACAAGATTCATTCATCCTTGTCTATATGCAAGTGGCCCCTTTGAACTGAAAGCCTCCATTCTCTAGAAAGCTATCTCTGCTCCCATTGGCTGTCCTGAATTTATCCCCCACTTCACCCCTTTCTCCTCCCCCTGCCTCCTCTGGGGAAGTCCCAAGTATTTTTATACTTCCATAGTGCACAGAAATATCGGCAGATAAGAAGACTACCAAGCCCAGGATTTCCAGGTACTGTGAGAGTAAATTCCAGTTCAGCCAGGGAATTGTTTTGCCTTTTGTCTGTATTTCATTTCCATTCTTCCGAGGCAACTTCCCCCCTCCTTTGTTTAGCTTCTCATTCTCCCAATCTTGGTTCAATGCTGTGATTACTCCCCTTGTGATACTAGTAAACATCCCCTAGTTAATTCAAGCAACGAAATAGTTCTCTCTGTGTAAATTCCCAGTCATTTTCATTCCCCCTGAGTGGACTGTATACTTCTGATTGAAAGAAAGTAGTGTAACACTCGCCCAATTTCTAGTTTTAAGACTGGAGAAAGTTTCATGAGCCAAGGTCTGTATGGAAATTGGTTTTTTGTTTTTCAAGTATGATGATTTTCAGATTTTGAAGAAACTTGCTAAAAGAAATGACCTCATAATTTGCCAACCAGATAAAGGTAAAGGTGTAGTGATACTGAATCTCGCAATGATTACATTGAAAAAATTAGTAGTGTTTTGTCCGACTCCCGTAAATTCGTTGAAGTAGGTCTTCCTGAATTTAGTACCATTTTCAAAATTGAAGATAAAAGAAACCGTATACTGAAACAGCTTAAAGATGATGCTGCTATTTCTGAAAGCACCTATAATTCTCTTTACAGTTCAGGATTTTCTTTTGCTACTTTGTATGGACTTCCTAAAGTTCACAAGAATGACATTCCCCTTCGGCCAATACTTGCTGCTTATAACTCCTAATTTCGAAATAGCCAAGTACCTTGTTCCCCTCCTCAGCCAAATCACGAGTAACCGTTTCACACTGCAAAATTCTTCTTCTTTTGTCCCTGACATTCTTGAGCAAAATTCACGTACATTTATGGTTTGCTTCGATGTCCAGTCCCTATTTACCAATGTCCCCATTTTTTAAACCATTGATATTATCCTCTGAAAATTATTCCCTACCCCCGAATACTGTCTACCACGGTTTTTCCAGAAATAATTTCAAAAAACTCTTGGAACTCTTAGTCATTGACACTCACTTTATTTTTAATGGGAAAGTTTATGAGCAAATAGATGGCATGTCCATGGGCTCCCCTTTAGGACCTTCTTTCGCTAATATTTTTATGTGTCATTTAGAGGAACAGTTCTTTAATGAGTGCCCAGATAATTTTAAACCCAGATTTTATAGACGATATGTAGATGATACGTTTTTACTTTTCACCGAGGAACGTCATGCCCAGTTGTTTTTAGATTTTGTAAACTCTTTTCATTCCAATATTACTTTTACCATGGAAAAAGAATGCAATGGCCGCATTTCCTTTTTAGATATCTTGGTCTCTCGCTCTGAAGGATATTTTATGACTAGGATTTTCAGGAAGAAAACTTTTACCGGCCTTGGGTTAAACTTTTTTAGTCACTGCCCCTTTGCTTTCAAGGTTAATTCATGTAAAACTCTCATTCATCGAGCCTTTTCCCTTCGCTCCAACTGGAATAACTTTTACCTGGAAGTTAGGTTTTTAGAAACTTATTTTAAGAATAATTGCTATCCCCTGAACATGTTCAATAAAATCCTTAAAGAATTTTTAGACAATATTTTTAAGCCAAAAACTGTAGTCTACACCGTTCCCAAAAAGATAGTGTGTTCCACTACCATTCACTAATAATTCTGGCCCACTCAAACTTAAATTTTTGTCATTCTTGAGCCATCTATACCCTTATGTTGAGTTCAGATTTA
Source organism: Macrobrachium nipponense (assembly GCF_015104395.2). Lineage (NCBI taxonomy): Eukaryota > Metazoa > Arthropoda > Malacostraca > Decapoda > Palaemonidae > Macrobrachium > Macrobrachium nipponense. Next base: position 53,571,626 of record NC_061091.1, read on the forward strand.
TTTTTAATAACCCACTAACAATTGGAAGACTGTTTCACTTTAAAGACACCCTCCCGGAGTTGATGCGTACCTGCACTGTTTATAAGTTTAATTGCCCAAAATGTAAATTTGGGACTTATGTGGGATGTTCCAAACGCCTACTTAAGGTGCGCATCGACTCTCATAGGGGTGTTAGCCATCGTACAGGCTTACCTTTAAGCAAAAAGGAAAATAGTGCAATTAGACTTCATGCCATATCCTGTCACCATCACATACAGTACAGCGATTTTGAAAAACTCGGACAAACGAAAAACAGCCATTCACTTCCCTTTTTAGAGTCCCTCCATATTAAACAACAATCTCCAACACTCAATAACCAAACCACCTCTGTTCCTTTGTTCATTGCATAATTTGCTTGTTATTTTTTTCTCCCTCCTCTCTCTCTTTTACCCACACCACTTCTGCCCATTTCATTCGCAGTTTTCTAACTCACCCAGTTGTCATTTAACTACGACATGAATAGTAGGTTCTCCAATATTTTGTACTACAATATCATTATTCTATTTTTTACTCTGAATATTCATGTTTTTATTTTTCGATCTCAGTATACTTCTGCGTTTTTCGTAATCTCTTTTAACTTGTCATTGCTCTTTTATTTGCAGTTAACTTAGTTTTTATGTTCCTTTTTTACTTTGTGTTGTGTATTTTATGTTCCTTTTTTATTTTGTATTATGTATTTTAAAGTATTCTAATGTTTTCAGATATAGTTAATCAGTATAGTTCTTACTGTTTCTCTTTTTTGTATCATTTTATAGATAAGTGACCCTGATGATGGGAAAAGCAATGTATTCCCGAAAGCTCGGCTGTGCCCTTGTTTTATTTTAAGGAAATAATAATGTCTGGAATATTACCACGTCTTCTGGCTATCCTGTTCCTCCTTAAATTGAACTTTTCTAGAAACGACAGCATACCCAGTATATATATATATATATATATATATATATATATATATATATATATATATATATATATATATATATATATATATATATATATATATATATATATATATATATATATATATATATATATATATATATATATATATATATATATATATATATATATATATATCTATATATAATATATATGAATATAAATATACATATATATATATATATATACATATATATATATATATATATATATATATATATAATATAAAGAACTCCAACACAGACAATGACTAACTTTTGACTGTGTGTTGGAATATATATATATATATATATATATATATATATATATATATATATATATATATATATATATATATATATAATTTTGCTGAGATATTTAAATACATACATCCATCATTATTCACACACAATACATATATATATATATATATATATATATATATATATATATATATATATATATATATTTATATATATATAAACACGGGAGCATCGCCCCCGTATTTCTCACATTTGGTAAGCGTTTAGCCATAGCGGAAGGCGAACTGGTAACACTTTGTCCCTCCTCTCTCTCTCTCTCTCAAGGCAATCACTGGCAATAGGCTTTCTCTCTCTCTCTCTCTCTCTCTCTCTCTCTCTCTCTCTCTCTCAACCTCCACTCCATCATCTAAGGTCACCAAATCAGAGTCAGAGCTACAAAAATACATGTTTATTCAAAGCAAAGCACTAATTGAATAATTCAGGTTCTTACAGGATAATTAATAGAATGATAATTCATAGGTCAAGTCTCACAGACAACCCCCCGGTATTTTAATAGTCTTAATCAGTAATTAGTCACACACCAATTATCTCTTTCCCAAAACACAGTCCCCTCACTAGGACACTTAGTCCCCTCCACTAGATCTGCCTGTTTAAAAGACAATAGAACACACTAGTGAGCACACACAATTGTAAAGACAAAGTCAAAAGATTAAATGAAATAGAACACCTTCACAAAATATCAAAACAGACAACTAAGCCACAACTTTGGCTAAAGCACATTGACTCTTACCCATTACAGCTTGGAACATCACACACTTTCAAAAGGAAACTCCTCGGCATACACCATCGTGGCTCTGCCTTTCTTGCACAGACCTCTCCGTAAGTCTCCCCATAGTTTTGGCTAAAGATGCCATTATGAACGGAAGAGGCGCACACGTACACATGAATTCACACCCTTCGGTAACTGGTTGCAGCCAGTTTTCAAAGGCACCTTGAACAAGCTATCATGGCACTGATATGCTTAGGTAAGGAACTTTAACATCATACCACCCAAAAAAGAGTCATCAGCATGCTTACGTTGTCGCTCGAACTCTCAGTCTCCAGGGAAGTTAAAAATGATAAGTCTGTACATTCCTCCTTTTTACACACACACACACAATATATATATATATATAGAGATATAAATATAACATTATATAATATATATACAACAATATCAAAATTATACATATAATTAATATATATATATATATATAGATATATATATATATATACATACATATACATATATATATATATATATATATATAATATATATATATATATATATAATAATATATATATATTACCTGTCCCAGATGTAGCCTGGGAACCTAGTACTACGACGGTATTGGAGTCTCTCTCGGTAAAGAAAAACAGACGTGGCTGACTAAGCTTAATACCCAATCGCGGTCCATCCCACTGTTCAGGGCCTAATTATATACCTGTTTGTTTGCATTTCAAGTTCGTATGTTTCTTTAAGTCCTTCTTTCGCTCTTGCCTTGGTGGGTGCTTTTTTCAAGTTTTCCGTTTGTTTTTGCCTAATGTGCTTGGAAAAATAAATTTGATTTTCCAGTATATGTTTGGGTTTTTTTATGCATTTATTGCCTGTGTTTTATTTTCCAACTTTGAAAATGTATCACATGATGTGAAACGTCAGCAATATAAACATTTCACTTGCGGAAGACCTAGCATTTCCTCTTCATTTATAGATATATCTATACACAGACATTGATAGTATACACATATATATATATATATATATATATATATATATATATAAAATGTTATATAGGCTTAAATATGTACACAGTATACACATTTACCTGACAGTACAAATGAATGGACTGAATACTTACAAGAATGCACAAATGAATGTGAGTGCATACACAAGAATGCATAAATGAATGTAGAGTGCATATACAAGAATGCACAAATGAATGTAGAGTGCATACACAAGAATGCGCAACTGAATGTAGAGTGCATACATAAGAATGCACAAATGAATGTAGAGTGCATACACAAGAATGCACAAATGAATGTAGAGTGCATACACAAGAATGCAAGAATGTAGAGTGCATTCATGAGAATGCGCTCATGAATGTAGAGTGCATATGTAATAAAGATATGAACCTCATTATTCATTTGGTAAACGTGTAACTCGAGCGTCAGGCAAACAACAAACAAACCAGCGGCTCGCGACTTTCCTTTCTCTCTCTCTTGCTAAACGACCGCTCTCTCTCTCTCTCTCTCTCTCAAACAGCGATACCTCTCTCTCTTCACCTCTTTCTCTCCACTCTAACAGGTAGTCAAAATGAGAAAGTTGCATTATAAAAAAATACATTTATTAACAATGATAAAACAGTAAATTAATTAGGTTTCACAGACTAACTTAATTCAATTAAAACCCCAACAAAATGTCTAAACAGTATTTAGTCACACCAAACGTCTATTATCCATTGGGACTCCCTCGGTCCCCCCTCATGGTTCCACTAGAACTGTCTGTTTCAAAGACATAAGGAATACCTCGTAAGTACACACACAAGTTTAACAATCAGAGATTAAAGATTGAATATTCCCACAAAAATGTCAAATAGGTAACAAGCCACTCTTTGGCTAAAACAGTTCAAAACTCACCCAAGCAGCCGGACTATTTCACACACTTATCAAAAAACCACTTCGGAGAGCACCACGGCATCCTGCCTTTCTCTCAAAGCCGCCTCTATGCCAAATCCCCCATAGACTTGGGTATCATACATTTAAAAGGAAGAGGCGTACATGCACTTACGAACGCACACTTCGTTAGCGCCTCATAATTACTGGCTGCAACTAGTTTCCCAAAGGCACTTTGGAAAGAGAGTTCATGAACTGAGTACATTGACTTGTCTAACTATGCAGTTTTATCTCACGCCACCCACAGAAACCATTGGTCAGCTTTTCTCAGGTCGTTGCTTCTCCACATTCCAATAGGTCACAGCGAACATATTGGCAATATATCATTAATCGTAACCCTAGGCCTTACACCGTTCGGCCACCTCGAAATGCTAGCTCCCGCCTAGCAAAATTGTCAAACAAAATAGCTTATGTAATATAAAACACATTGGCCGGCTTAAATAAAATATAAGTAATAACTGCACGTCTCTGGCATTATAAAATAAAGTCTGTTACGCTTTTATCTCCAAATAACACTAGAATTTTCTGTCATCTCGGATTCTTGAATATCCCTCTCTGTCTGCAACTTGCTGAACAGACAGTAGCAGGCTGTAGGAAGACGGAATGCCTCCCTCATTGTAGAAGACTTCTCACAACTTCTGCAGATCCCCAAAAGACACACTGTAGAACTCTTGTGATCACCATGGACAAAACGACAACAACCTCTCTGCACGGCTGGTGGACGTCTTGCTAGCGTTGGGAAACGACTTTTTGGTGTGTTAGTATGTCAGTCTTGGTCAATCTAAGAAAATTAACCCAGACATACTACTTCTATCAAACAATGATCTCAAAAGGTCAGAAATACTAACTGAACGTCTCCCAATTAACTCCCTTTAATATGACTACTAAATGATAAGTCATTATCGCAACTCTCAAAGAAAAAAAAACATTAAGTTCTCCAACTCAATACTCCAAATTCACACATCAGCACACACACAATCCAAAACTCACAGCAACTCCACGGACTTCTGCACTCACGTTCAAACTCGAATGTTCTCACAAGCAAAAAAAAAAGAAAAAATTGTAAATAGCCCAAGGAAAAAAAAATAATTACGTAACAAGCCCAGACCCAAAAAATGTTCTCTCAAGCTCTGATATCTGAACGACCCACAAAATCAGTAAAAATCTCCAATGTTTAACAGCAAAAACCCCTTTACTGCTCATACAATTAATTACAATGAAACTTAATGTCAAACTCCCATTTACGTAAGTAACAACCCCGATAAATCACATCTCCCGGTAAAAAAGAAATACTATTTAAAACTCAATCCCCAATTACATCTTTCATAGGAAAAGGAAGAAAAACAAAAAAAATAAAGATAACCACAAGTAGATTTCCCCAATCACAAAATACATAGTACATGTATAATATGCATAACCCCCCGCGTTTTTCCCAAGAAATGCCCCATGTAAAGTTATGGAATTTCTCGACATCGCAACTTTATCGACTGGACATGTCCAGAAAGCAAACTCTAACACATGCGCTTTCGTGAAATGCTATTGTCAACATTTCCAGATATTGCAAAAACTTTGATCTATCACCACCAAAGGAAAAGAGTCAGCACACAGCTCATCACATCGCTTGTCAACAGAAAATCCGCCTGCGGACGTATGCTCAAACAGCGGCATAAAAAATGTCTAGTCAGACTCACAAGTTTGAAAACTCATGATTCTACAGAAAAAGGTCTAACTGACACATTTCACAAAATTAACTCCAGGATATGACTAATGTGTTCAAAAATTTGTCTCGAAGACGTATTCTCTCAACATGACAGCCCAATTATATGCCTCCAAAAATAATATACTTGTGAACATAAAAAATGTACACATCTCCATAGGACTACAATGCAGTAATGCCACTCGCCTCTAAATAGTCACGAAACCAAAAAGAAAGAACCACAGAAATCTCTCTTTGCTCGAAAAGACAAAACTCCCATAACCACAAAAAAGGGTCACCCGCCAAAGATTAATTCCACCTCCATATATAAATATGTGACATCATATTAATAAGAACACCACTCTGGTTATGAAAATATTTCCTCCATTTGGTTAATAACCACCTCCACATATTCCCTCTTATTTCTCTGATAGCCATATGTTAATAAAAAAAACCACCACTCCAGGAATAAAAAATAATCACCTCTATTTCGGCAAATACAAAATATTTACCTCCATTTCCCCAATACTCCATGTGGAATAAAACAAGGCTCCAAAAAATATATCTCCAAAAAGGAATATAAAAAAAATGAAATCGTATCTCCAAAAGAAATGTGCACTCAAAGCATCTAGCTCACCCACTCACAAATATTGCCCCATAATCTCCAAATATGTGTCTCCATTTGCAACAAAGATGGCTGCAAAATAATTGAACTAAACATAGCTCTCACCACTATTGGCAAATATCAATATGGCCAAAAATATATCTCCAATATATTATATCTCAAATTATAACTCCAAAATAATATACCTCCAATTATAACTCCAAATAGTATATCTCAATTCTCCAGAGAATAACTCAATGTTATAGTCAAAACTATAAAACTCTCTCCATTTAGCATAACTGCTAAAAAAAAGGCAAAAACTCGGCAAATAAAAACTGTCTAGAAAATTCTAGAAAAAATCACCAATGTGCCGCAACTCATTATAACAGAACTCCAAATTCAAAGTGTCTTAGCCAAGACTTCTCCATATGCACTACGACATAAGCCACTAGAAAACTTAACCAAGTTTCCTATCTCTCACAAAGTTGTCACAAATACAACAAATGTATTGTGCAAGAAAACTCACAATTTCTGGAACACAAATATCCAGAGAAAAAAATTTTAGTGCCACTACGTATGCATTCAAAACAGTGCCAGAATTCTCCCGTAAATTTCTCTACAGCATCAAATAGCTGAAACACAAACACATTCCCGAACAATGACTCTAAGTCACGAACTGAGATATTAAAAAATATACACACCAACTGGAGAAAAAATAAATTCAAATTCACCCATGATGAAAAAAACTTGTGTCAGCAATGGCTAACTTTCAAAAAAGGAGAAAAGAAAAATCAACGGCATTATCAACTATCTCCCGTGACTCACTAGATGTCAAGCAATTGTCTGCTGAACTCATAACAAAAAGGAAAAAAAACAAAACTAATGTGTTGTTAGTTCCTCCCAAACACAAAAAAGATTTCACCACCCTTGATAGCATTACAGCACCCACGTATTAGTATAGAAAAAATCAGTATCAGAAATATCATTATCAGCAAAATCACAAAAAAATTGCTATCATCAAAATCACTATTATCAGTAAAAAAAAAAACATCACCAATGTTAATGCTTGTCCATTCACCAAGGAATTCAGCACAAAACTCAGCAAAAGTTCAGCAAGATTCAACACAATTCACCAAGATTCAGTCAGATTCATCAAGATTCAGCAAAACTCATCACTCGCGAATGACCGAAATATTCTCCAAAGTTACAAAAACTCAACAAATAATTAAGACAAGACTTCTCCCATTAATTCATTGTAATAATTCTCCATGAATAATTATCTGTAATAATTATAAAATAATCTCCCATGAAATATCTCAAATCTCTCGTAAAACAAGTCTCCTGTAATGATAATTATACTTAAGCAACCCTCCCGTGACACATCTCATACAATAACAATTATTAATAATAATAATAACTCTCCATAGCAACAATTCTCTTGCAAAGATCTCCAGTAAGGGTGTAATTCAAATAGCATACAACGCACAAAATTTCTCCAGCATACACCACCACTGCCACACCAAAAACCAACACCATTCACGGCAACGGGCATTACCACACACCACCACTCGGCACCATTTTCCAAGTAATCCCTCCAACACAATAAAAAAAAATAATAATAATCTGTGTATCCCCATTATATGTGTCTTCCAAGGCATAAGGAAAACATACAACACATCCCGTGCATGTTATTTACTTTTCTCCTCATTCACGAGAAAGAAAAATCTTTTTTCATTTCCTTTTCTCTTCATCCAAAAGAAAGGAAATCTCTTTTCTAAAAAAAAAAAAAAAAGACTCTACGGGCATTTCACTTCATCAACTAATCAATCAGCTGATGTCCTAGCATTCATTGTCAAGGCCAGACTTGTCTTCAACAGCCCGACAAAGAAAAAAAAAGGAAGGAGGAGTTCACCCACACTGAGAAAAAAAAAAGTTTCTCCCCCCACTGAGCGTTGAAACACCCCTCAGTCAAGCGGCACAACACTCCCCCGAGGCATACACCAGTACTCATCTCCCCTTGAACAGTGTCTGAGGAACCCCCTGAGGTATACACTAGTACCCTTCCCTTGCACTATCCCTCGAGGCAGGCCATACTCCCCTTGCAATACCCCACCATGCAATGCCTTCCTGCGCCGGTTAGCAGAAATCTGCTGAGCCCGTAAAATTCAGTGGCCGCTTTGTCTCCAAGCGAAATATGCTATCCAAGCACAGTTCGCGTGCATGAAAAAACATCTTTATGCACCCTCATATTTTAAACAGACGAATGCGTCTATCATAAACATGCGCCAATAAAAAAAAAACATGTCACTTTGCTACTATGGGGAAAGAGAAAAAAAAATTTTGACCTCTTAAACCAATCCCATAACCCTGAAATATTTAAAAAAAAACCCTCCCCCTTACAAGCAATAGTTTTTAACACTCACCACTCCATAATGGGAACAAAAAGAACTCGGAATTCTGGTACGACACGGCAGTGACACACGCACCATTATCTCGGGATGCACTTGACATTACACACAAGAGTCACACTGAGTGCCTGCAACTGCTTCTAGGCTGACTCCCTGGGAAAAATGCTGAGTCCAATAAAATCCTTCCCCTCCCTTCACAGTTAACGGACAGATATTTCTCATTTTTTTCTCACTTAGTAACTGAAAACTAAAAATTTAACAATTTTCCACAATCCCACAAAGGCTTTGTCGTTCAAAAATTATCACTAAGCCATAACCCCTTTATTTTCTAACTGGTCACCTATCTCTTCATTGGCGTTCCCAGGCATAAAAAAAACCTTTTATACCGTTTTTTCACCGCCTGCCACCAGCTGTAATGAAGATATGAACCTCATTATTCATTTGGTAAACGTGAGAATGCGCAAATGAATGTCATGCATACACAAGAATGCACAAATGCATTCATATCTATCGCCAATTTCCTTTCCAAGAACTGATGAACAATTCAAACCAATGTCGAGAAGGACAAATCTTCTGAGAGAGAGAGAGAGAGAGAGAGAGAGAGAGAGAGAGAGAGAGAGAGAGAGAGAGAGAGAGAGAGAGAGAGAGAGAGAGAGCACCATGACAGTACCAAGCCACTATGTGCCCAGCTGTGAAAATTTGGGAAATATTTGCATATCTTACCCCGGGCTAATTTCCCCAGGTTAATCTCCGGACGGAAGTACGTAATTCCCCAAGTTGAAGGTGTGACGACAATGCAATAGAGCAACTTTCGGAAAATGCTCAAGAAAAAAAAAATAAAAAATTATGTAAATTTTTTGACTGTAAATATTCACATGCGATATCACTTAAAGATACATGAACATTTACAATCTCTCTAATTTATAATGGGCAATGTGGTATTCACGACTACAAATACTTTTAAAAACTTCCAAGGAAATAGGTCACTCGGTACAATGCTGTATGAGCCGCGCCCCACCCTGAAATTTTAGCCACTCCCTAGTGGTGGCCTATCCTATATCATTGCCAGAAGCACAACCACCGATAAATTTAACCTTAAATAGAGTAAACATTACTGAGGCTAGAGGGCTGCAATTTGGTAATGTTTGATGACTGGAGGGTGGATGGTCGACGTACCAATTTGCAGCCCTCTAGCCTCAGTAGTTTTTTTTTTAAGAGGAGACGGACAGAGAGCTAACAAAATAGTCTTCTTTTACAGAAAACTAAAAACGGGTCGATGTTCTCGATATCTAAAAAAAGATAAATAAATAAGTTTAGTTAGACATTCAGAAACTCAAGACAGACTACAGAGACCTTTGGTGTTTGAGAAACCAATGTGTATGGAATTGGTGGAGAGAGACCTTACCTTACCTTACAGACCTTACATGTTGTTCGGGTTGCCCCAGGTCCCTCAGTGTGAGGCACCTCTAATGTCTACCAGAGAGTTGCTAGTACATCTTCCGGTATATTTTGCATCTTCCAATCTTGGATGGTCTGGGATGCAGTTTAGATATTTGTCGAGCTTATTCTTAAACACATCTACGCTCACTCCTGATATATTCCTCAGATGAGCTGGCAACGCATTGAATAGACGCTGCATTATCGATGCTGGTGCGTAGTGGATTAATGTCCTGTGTGCTTTCCTTATTTTTCCTGGTATAGTTTTGGGCACTATTAATCTACCTCTGCTTGCTCTTTCCGATATTTTTAGTTCCATGATGTTTTCTGCTATTCCTTCTATCTGTTTCCATGCCTGAATTATCATGTAGCGTTCTCTTCTCCTTTCTAGACTATATAATTTTAAGGATTCTAGTCTTTCCCAGTAGTCAAGGTCCTTAACTTCTTCTATTCTAGCTGTAAAGGACCTTTGTACACTCTCTATTTGTGCAATATCCTTTTGATAGTGTGGGTACCATATCATATTGCAATATTCAAGTGGACTACGAACAAATGTTTTATAAAGCATAATCATGAGTTCAGCTTTTCTTGTTTTGAAGTGCTGTAACAACATTCCCATTTTTGCTTTACATTTTGCCAACAGAATTGCTATTTGATCATTGCATAACATGTTCCTATTCATCATCACACCAAGGTCTTTAACTGCTTCCTTATTTGTGATTGTCTCATTATTAGGTCCCCTATATGCATATAGCTTTCCTTCTCTGTCTCCATAATTTATTGATTCAAATTTATCAGAGTTAAATACCATCCTATTTACCTCTGCCCAATCATATACTTTGTTAAGGTCTCTTTGTAGAGCGTTCCTATCTTCATCACATGTAATTTCTCTACTTATTCTTGTGTCATCAGCGAAACTACTCACTACCGAGTCCTTAACATTACTGTCTATGTCTTCAATCATAATAACAAACAGTATTGCAGCTAACACCGTACCTTGTGGCACACCGGATATTACCTTAGCTTCATCCGATTTCTCATCATTTGCAATAACTATCTGTTTTCTGTTGTGTAAAAATTCTTTTAACCATCTTCCTACTTTATCCATGATATTGTGTTTTCTAATTTTCTTCGCTAATATATTATGGTCTACCTTGTCAAAAGCTTTTGCAAAGTCTAGATAAACCACATCTGTTTCATTTCCGCTTTTCATATTTTTGAATATGTTCTCACGGTGGACTAACAGTTGGGTTTGTGTACTTTTTCCTGGTACGAAACCATGTTGTCCCATATTAAACAAATTATTTTTTATTAAATGTTTCATAATATTTTTCTTCATTACCCTTTCATACACTTTCATAATATGTGATGTTAGACTCACGGGCCTATAATTTCTAGCCTCTAGTCTTGATCCACTTTTGAAAGTAGGGGTAATATATGCTAATTTGTGCTCATCATAAATCTTGCCTGTATCTACACTTTGTCTTAATAATATTGCAAGTGGCTTTGCGATAGAATGAACTACTTTCTTTAACAAAATAGCAGGAACTCCATCAGGCCCTGCTGCAGCTCCATTTTTAATTTCATTAATAGCCTGCACAATATCAGCTTCAATAATATCTATGTCTGATAAATATTCACTATTTTCGTCCCTTACCTCTATATCATTATCTTCATTATCTATTCTAGGGGTGAATTCTCTCTTATATTGTTCTGCCAATATATTGCAAATTTCCTTTTTTTCATTCGTTACCCTCCCTTCAAATCTTAGAGGGCCAATTTCTATTCTTCTTTTAATCATCTTTTTCGCGTATGTGTATAATAGTTTGGGGTTTTGCTTGATATTTATTAGGGTTTTTTCTTCCAATTCCCGTTTTTCATTTTCTTTTGATTGTATAATCTTTTGTTCTGCATTTTCTATCTTACTTTTTAGTTCTATAGCTTTCCATGCATTTTTCTCTTTTGCAAGACCTTTTTTCCACTTTCTGATTTTCTGGAACAAGATCCTTCTGTCTCTTGGTATGCATGACTGATGTTTACTTTTCTTCTTCGGTATATATTTATCCACTATTGTCTCTAATATTTTATATAATATCTCCGTATTTACCCTTATGTCATCACTTACGAAAATGTTATCCCAATCTTTGTTTAATTCTTCATTTATTTCTGACCATTCTATATTTTTACTGTAAAAGTTGTATTTTCCATATCCTTCCCACTTTTTCATTTCTTGCTTATCTCTGTTTTCACTTGCTTTGGAATGGACTGTTAATTCTATGACATTATGGTCTGAAATATTTGCATTATAAACTATTATTTCTTTAACATAATTCACCTCGTTCACAAATACTAGGTCTAAAGTATTTTCCTTTCTTGTTGGCAGGTGATTTATTTGTTGAATGTTGCATTCTAGTAGCATATCTAATAGCTTTTCGAATTGCCTCTTATCTTCTGTACTACTATTACTCTCTTTTTTATATGTATAAGTACAACCACAATCTCCTATTCGTTCTTTCCAGTCTACGAAAGGAAAGTTGAAGTCTCCAGATAGGAGAATAGTCCAGTCCTTGTGATTTCTACATATATCATCCAATTTTTCTATTATTAAGTCTAACTCTTTAGTATTAGGAGGTCTATATATTACTATGTTCATTAATTTTTCAGATTCAAATTCTACCGCTATTAGTTCACATTCTTAGTTACTATATTTCTCATATATTTTCCTTTTTGTTTTGTCTTTCCCATATATTGCGGTTCCCCCTTGATTCCTATTTTTTCTATCTGATCTATAAGTTTGGAACCCTTTTATTTGATCATCATTCCCAGTCTCTTGGGAATACCAGGTTTTACTTATATTCATTATATCTATTTTCTTTTCAATTTGGGTTAGTTCTTCTAAGTACTCTATTTTTCTTTTTGAGTAACTCGTAATTAAACCCTGCGCATTCATCACTATGATGGTTTGCGTGTTTTCTCCTTCATTTAATATGGGTAATAATAAGGATTTTCCCATGTCTCTTTCCTGTTCTGGTATGTTGTTCTTTTTTTCATTTCCAGAAATTCTGACATTAAAAAATCCAACTTTTCCATAATATTTGATCTTCCTTCATCATAATTATTCATTTTGTGTCTGAATCTGCAATTTTCTCCGTATCTGCAATTTCCTCTTGCATAATAAATACAGTTATTATCTTTTGAGTAGAATCTTGGAGCTGATGCTTTGAAATTTTTTGCTGACACCTCTGCATATCTCGTTGGTGGCTTGCTTTTTTCTTTTACCTGATATTCTTTATTTCTCTCTTTATTTGTTTCTTTCTTATTTTGGATTTTATTACTTGATTGGTTATTTATTTGATTATGATTCATGGCTACAGGGTGCATATATTTACATTTTTTGTCGAACTTACATCCTTTTCTTTCTTTTAGGTTTTTGCATATTTTTGGATGCAGATCTCTGCAATCATCCCCATAGTCATCTAGGTATGCACATTTACGATATATTTCATAGTTGTGACATACCTTAGGATGTTTGTAGTAACATCTTTCTCCAAATCTGCAATTCCCTCTTTTCAAAAGGTTGCTGACTTTGTCTTTTTTGTCTATTTTTTCCTCTTTCCCATCATTGTGTAGATCTGGGTAGAGCCTCTTCGGGATTTTATTTTGTGTTGTCATATCGTAATTTATTTCTTCGTAGGTATGCTGCTTTATTGCCTCATATGTAGTATCAATGAGTATCTCTGCATCCATACTTTTATCTTGTTCTTTGTTTCCTTATTTTTTTCTGTCATTTCAGTTTTGTTTGACTTCTCTTCCGTTTTCCTCTTCTTCTCTCTTCTTCCTTCTCTCTTCTTATCTTCCTTCTTGCTCTCTTTTGCTTCATCCTCATATTTGTACATTCAATCTTGATTTAATAACATTGTCTATCCATGATAGACATGTTGAGCAAAATATTCTTGTATCTTTTCTCATATCTTGCATTACCTCAGCACACTGTGGATGGGTCGGAATGTTGCATGCAGCACATTTTCTGATTAGGTTTTGTGGATTAACTATGCTATACCACACCTTACACAGTTTGCATGCTTTTGGCATTCTTTTTCCTAATGCATCAATTAGGATATTCACAAGGTTCACCTTATTCATTTTCTTTGTCGGAATATGTTGGTTTATGTATATTTTCTTTATGAGTCTCTTGACCACTTGAATTTTATTTGGAACTTTTTCAATTATTTTCAAGATGTTTTCAGTTGATTTGTTCCAGTTTGAAGGATTATATCCTTCTAATATATCTATGAATGCTTTTGTATCTTTTTGGTTAGGACTGTTGCTGATCTCATAGATGAGAAATGCCAGTTCCCTTCCTGCTACCTCATCGTATTGCGAATTTGCCAAGCAAGCTAAATTTCGCCATTTCTTCCCACAGTTGGAACTTACTGCCATCTTGTTCTGATTTACAGTATTTCACTTGATAAACTAACTTAGAAAACGCTTTATCCTACTATTTTCACACTAATCTTATCACTGATAGTTCACGAACACTGTTAAACTTGTGATATCTTTTGATTAATCTGACTTCGCGCGGGAGAGAGAGAGAGAGGGAGAGACAGACAGACCTTACCTTACCTTACAGACCTTACAGTTCGTTCGGGTTGCCCCAGGTCCCTCAGTGTGAGGCGCCTCTAATGTCTACCAGAGAGTTGCTAGTACATCTTCCGGTATATTTTGCATCTTCCAATCTTGGATGGTCTGGGATGCAGTTTAGATATTTGTCGAGCTTATTCTTAAACACATCTACGCTCACTCCTGATATATTCCTCAGATGAGCTGGCAACGCATTGAATAGACGCTGCATTATCGATGCTGGTGCGTAGTGGATTAATGTCCTGTGTGCTTTCCTTATTTTTCCTGGTATAGTTTTGGGCACTATTAATCTACCTCTGCTTGCTCTTTCTGATATTTTTAGTTCCATGATATTTTCTGTTATTCCTTCTATCTGTTTCCATGCCTGAATTATCATGTAGCGTTCTCTTCTCCTTTCTAGACTATATAATTTTAAGGATTGTAGTCTTTCCCAGTAGTCTAGGTCCTTAACTTCTTCTATTCTAGCTGTAAAGGACCTTTGTACACTCTCTATTTGTGCAATATCCTTTTGATAGTGTGGGTACCATATCATATTGCAATATTCAAGTGGACTACGAACATATGTTTTATAAAGCATAATCATGTGTTCAGCTTTTCTTGTTTTGAAGTGCCGTAACAACATTCCCATTTTTGCTTTACATTTTGCCAACAGAAATTGCTATTTGATCATTGCATAACATGTTCTATTCATCATCACACCAAGGTCTTTAACTGCTTCCTTATTTGTGATTGTCTCATTATTAGGTCCCCTATATGCATATAGCTTTCCTTCTCTGTCTCCATAATTTATTGATTCAAATTTATCAGAGTTAAATACCATCCTATTTACCTCTGCCCAATCATATACTTTGTTAAGGTCTCTTTGTAGAGCGTTCCTATCTTCATCACAAGTAATTTCTCTACTTATTCTTGTGTCATCAGCGAAACTACTCACTACCGAATCCTTAACATTACTGTCTATGTCTTCAATCATAATAACAAACAATATTGCAGCTAGCACCGTACCTTGTGGCACACCGGATATTACCTTGGTTTCATCCGATTTCTCATCGTTTGCAATAACTATCTGTTTTCTGTTGTGTAAAAATTCTTTTAACCATCTTCCTACTTTATCTACGATATTGTGTTTTCTAATTTTCTTTGCTAATATATTATGGTCTACTTTGTCAAAAGCTTTTGCAAAGTCTAGATAAACCACATCTGTTTCATTTCCGCTTTTCATATTTTTGAATATGTTCTCACGGTGGACTAACAGTTGGGTTTGTGTACTTTTTCCGGGTACGAAACCGTGTTGTCCTATATTAAACAAATTATTTTTTATTAAATGTTTCATAATATTTTTCTTCATTACCCTTTCATACACTTTCATAATATGTGATGTTAGACTCACAGCCTATAATTACTTGCCTCTAGTCTTGATCCACTTTTGAAAGTAGGGGTGATATATGCTAATTTGTGCTCATCATAAATCTTGCCTGTATCTACACTTTGTCTTAATAATATTGCAAGTGGCTTTGCGATAGAATGAACTACTTTCTTTAACAAAATAGCAGGGGACTCCATCCGGCCCTGCAGCAGCTCCATTTTTAATTTCATTAGATTGCCTGCACAATATCAGTTCCATTTTTAATTTCATTAATTGCCTGCACAATATCAGCTTCATTAATTTCTATGTCAGCTAAATATTCACTATTTTCTTCCCTTACTTCTATATCATTATCTTCATTATCTATTCTAGGGGTGAATTCTCTCTTATATCGTTCTGCCAGTATGTTGCAAATTTCCTTTTTTTCATTCGTTAATCTCCCTTCAATTCTCAGAGGGCCAATTTCTATTCTTCTTTTATTCATCTTCTTCGCATATGAGTATAATAGTTTGGGGTTTTGCTTGATATTTAATAGGGTTTTTTCTTCCAAGTCCCGTTTTTCATTTTCTTTTGATTGTATAATCTTTTGTTCTGCATTTTCTATCTTACTTTTTAGTTCTATAACTTTCCATGCATTTTTTTCTTTTGCAAGACCTTTTTTCCACTTTCTGATTTTCTGGAACAAGATCCTTCTGTCTCTTGGTATGCATGAATGATGTTTACTTTTCTTCTTCGGTATATATTTTTCCACTATTTTCTCCAATATTTTATATAATATCTCCGTATTTACCCTTATGTCATCACTTACGAAAATGTTATCCCAATCTTTGTTTAATTCTTCATTAATTTCTGACCATTCTATATTTTTACTGTAGAAGTTGTATTTTCCATATCCTTCCCACTTTTTCATTTCTTGCTTATCTCTATTTTCACTTGCTTTGGAATGAACTGTTAATTCTATGACATTATGGTCTGAAATACTCGCATTATAAACTATTATTTCTTTAACATAATTCATCTCGTTCACAAATACTAGGTCTAAAGTATTTTCCTTTCTTGTTGGCAGGTGATTTATTTGTTGAATGTTGTATTCTAGTAGCATATCTAATAGCTTTTCAAATTGCCTCTTATCTTCTGCACTACTATTACTCTCTTTTTTATATGTATAAGTACAACCACAATCTCCTATTCGTTCTTTCCATTCTACGAAAGGAAAGTTGAAGTCACCAGATAGGAGAATAGTCCAGTCCTTGTGATTTCTACATATATCATCCAATTTTTCTATTATTAAGTCTAACTCTTTAGTATTAGGAGGTCTATATATTACTATGTTCATCAATTTTTCAGATTCAAATTCTACCGCTATTAGTTCACATTCTGAGTTACTATATTTCTCATATATTTTTCCTGTTTTTTGTCTTTCCCATATATTGCGATTCCCCCTTGATTCCTATTTTTTCTATCTGATCTATAAGTTTGGAACCCTTTTATTTGATCATCATTCCCAGTCTCTTGGGAATACCAGGTTTCACTTATATTCATTATATCTATTTTCTTTTCATTTTGGGTTAGTTCTTCTAAGTACTCTATTTTTCTTTTTGAGTTACTCGTAACTAAACCCTGCGCATTCATCACTATGATGGTTTGCGTGTTTTCTCCTTCATTTAATAATGGTAGTAATAAGGATTTTCCCATGTCTCTTTCCTGTTCTGGTATGTTGTTCTTTTTTTCATTTCCAGAAATTCTGACATTAAAAAATCCAACTTTTCCATAATATTTGATCTTCCTTCATCATAATTATTCATTTTGTGTCTGAATCTGCAATTTTCTCCGTTTCTGCAATATCCTCTTGCATAATAAATACAGTTATTATCTCTTGAGTAGAATTTCGGAGCTGATGCTTTGAAATTTTTTGCTGACACCTCTGCATATCTCATTGGTGGTTTGCTTTTCTCTTTTACCTGATATTCTTGATTTCTCTCTTTGTTTGTTTCTTTCTTATTTTGGATTTTATTACTTGGTTGGTTATTTATTTGATTATGATTCATGGCTACAGGGTGCATATATTTGCATTTTTTGTCGAACTTACATCCTTTTCCTTCTTTTAGGTTTTACATATTTTTGGATGCAGATCTCTGCAATCATCCCCATATCCATCTAAGTATGCACATTTACCATATATTTCATAGTTGTGACATATCTTAGGATGTTTGTAGTAACATCTTTCTCCAAATCTGCAATTCCCTCTTTTCAAAAGGTTGCAGATTTTGTCTTTCTTGTCTATTTTTTCCTCTTTCCCGTCATTGTGTAGATCTGGGTAGAGCCTCTTCGGGATTTTATTTTCTGTTGTCATATCGTAATTTATTTCTTCGTAGGTATGCTGCTTTATTGCCTCATATGTAGTATCAATGAGTATCTCTGCATCCATACTTTTATCTTGTTTCTTTGTTTTCCTTATTTTTTTCTGTCATTTCATTTTTGTTTACTTCTCTTCCGTTTTCCTCTTCTTCTTTTCTTCTTCTTCTTCCTCTTCCTCTTCTTCTTCATCCTCAACTATTTGTACATTCAATCTTGATTTAATAACATTGTCTATCCATGATAGACATGTTGAACAAAAAATTCTTGTATCTTTTCTCAAATCTTGTATTACCTCAGCACACTGTGGATGGGTCGGAATGTTGCATGCAGCACATTTTCTGATTAGGTTTTGTGGATTGACTATGCTATACCAAACCTTACACAGTTTGCATGCTTTTGGCATTCTTTTTCCTAATGCATCAATTAGGATATTCACAAGATTCACCTTATTCATTTTCTTTGTCGGAATATGTTGGTTTATGTATATTTTCTTTATGAGTCTCTTGACCACTTGGATTTTATTTGGAACTTCTTCAATTATTTTCAAGATGTTTTCATTAGATTTGTTCCAGTTTGAAGGATTATATCCTTCTAATATATCTATGAATGCTTTTGTATCTTTTTGGTTAGGACTGTTGCTGATTTCATAGATGAGAAATGCCAGTTCCCTTCCTGCTACCTCATCGTATTGCGAATCTGCTAAACACGCCAAATTACGCCACCTCTTCCCGCAGTTGGAACTTACTGCCATCTTGTTCTGATTTATAGTATTACACTTGATAAACTAACTTAGAAGACGCTTTATCCTACTATTTTCACACTAATCTTATCACCGATAGTTCACGAACACTTCTAGATATTTCTCAAATTCTAGTCGTATGTTAAACTTGTGATATCTGTTGATTAATCTGACTTCACGCGGGTACGTCTCACCAAGCAAGATGGCTACTACGAGAGAGAGAGAGAGAGAGTTATGAAAATAATGTACACGAGAGGGAGAGAGTAAGGGAGAGAGTAATGTATGGCCGTTCCCACAATTCCCACGAGGCATAAATCATTCTAGCAACGCCTGGAATGGCAGACGACACAGCCATTCCAGGCCAGGCGTCGCAAGTAGATGAATATCTCTCAGTCAATTGATAATGGAGGCATGAACATGGCGTCTCGGGACGCTCAGTGGCCACAACAGTCATCTTTATTACTCTTTGCTTTCACATCCAATCATTGCTGGTCTTTTTTTTTCATTCATAAACTTTTAGATTATTATATTTATACAAGAATACTGAACAATATGAGTGATGTGTTCAACCATTTTTTTGGTGCATTAGGTAAAGTATAGTGTTAGAACTGCACAACCATTATATGTGATGCTTTTGTTTAATGCAGAAAAAGTATGAATAAAATACAAGTAATTCTATCGAACGCTTTGACTTCCAAGTTTTTTCTTTTACAATATAATTAATTTTAATGAACGAAAATAAAACTATAAGTATATAATTCATTAAAAAATCTAAAATAACGAGGAACTCGAACTTGCAAATCGAAGAACATTTTGGATGACTCAGTTTTTGCTTTCCTCAGGTAGTTCTTAAGTTTTTGTAGGTTCTCCGTCTGTCTCCTTCTCTTGGGGAACTTCATAAGGGATCAGACAAACAAAGTCATCCTCTCATTAAATTTTATCTTCTTTTGTCTTTATTCGTAATGCTCTTTTCCTTGTGAGAGATTCGCGGAATTTTAGAAAAATAGAAATTTTAATAAATCTTAGCAGTGGGAAGGTGATAAAAGAGCCCAATTGAAGGATGATTTTCGTTTCCTCCTCCTCCTCCTCCCAACGAACTGAATTTCTCTCAGATAAAAATGGAAAGTCTTTGAAGTATTCAGAACTCTTAGCTAATGTCATACCAATTATCCAAAACCCCTATGAATCCCTCCAGGAAGTTCTCTGCTTCTCCCTCGAATTTCTATCTCTTCTTCCATCTTTCCGCCTCTGCTAGAAGTTTCTTAAAAGATGGAGATTCGATTTTTCCTTAAAACAAATAAAATTTTCCTAAAGTTCCTGGAGGATTTCAACCCCAGTGCAAACAAACCTCTCGGCCCAAAGCAGCTACCATCGTCTTCTTTCCTGAGTGAGTGATATCTCTGGAGCAACATCAGATCTTCGTCCTTCTTCTCGATCTGAAAATTCTTCCATTTTGCTTCCTGCTCCTCTACGACGAAACCAGGCGGTCACTTCCTTCCCTATGGATGATCATAGAACCCACTATTGCAGGCTGCTGATCTGTCCGGAGCCAGGATACTCTTCATCTTCGAAGAATTCTTCGCTGACACCAAAGAGGCATATTTAGAAACTAAGCATAAGGAAAGTGGAAGTGGAGGCAGAGAGAAAAGTAGTGTGTAGTATGTGTGTATGAGCGCGCTCATTTGTGAACGATTGTGAGTATGAATGCGTGAGTGCATGTTAGGATTGGTAAGGGAGGGAATCAGGGGACTATGAAGGCTGAAAGAAGAATGAATGTGTGAGTGACTGAAATCTTTCTTTTCATTTCTCTCTCTCTTTCTCACTGTTTTTCCTCAAACCAATGTATGCTATCCTGCAAAACGAGAAACCAAGATAGTGAGACAGGAAATCTGGAAACTGGAAAGTAAGCCAGGAAATCTGGAGATGAGAGTTGGCCAGGAAATCTGGAGACTGGAGAGTACCAGTACGCAGGAAAACGGATAGGACCTAGATCGATACAGCACCCTGACCAAGAACCAACCCAATCCAAGACCAAGAACAGGACATGGCTGGAGTACGGCTGCCAGCAGTTGGGGGGCTGCTGCCGCCTTCCCTGGCCAGGCCCTAGATAGACACCGGCATCTGACCGGGACCCAATCATATCCAAGTCCAAGTAAAGGACATGGCTGGAGAATGGCTGCCAGCAGTTGGGGGGCTGATGGTGCCTTCCCTGACCAGGACCTAGATAGACACCAGCATCTGACTAAGACCCAACCCAATCCAAGACCAATAAAAGGATGTGGCTAGAGAATGGCCGCCAGCAGTTGGGGGGCTACTGGCACCTTCCCTGGCCAGCACCTAGATAGACACCGGCACCTGACCGGGACCCAACCCAATCCAAGACCAAGAAAAGGACATTTCAGGAGAATGGCCACCAGCAGTTGGGGGGCTGCTGGCGCCTTCCCTGGCCTGGACCTAGATAGACACCGGCACCTGACCGGGACATAACCCAATCCAAGAAAAAGAAAACGACGTGGATAAAGAACGGCCGCCAGTAGTTGGAGGGCTGCTGGCGCCTTCGCTGGCCAGGACCTAGATAGACACCGGCACCTGACCGGGACCCAACCCAATGCAAGACAAAGAAAAGGATGTGGCTGGAGAATGGCCGCCAGCAGTTGGGGGGCTGCTGGCGTCTTCCCTGGCCATCCTAGGACCTAGATAGACATCGGCACCTGACCAGGACCCAACCCAATCCAAGACCAAGAAAAGGACGTGGCTGTAGAATGGCCGCCAGCAGTTGGGGGGCTGCTGGTGTGTTCCCTGGCCAGGACCTAGATAGACACCGGCACCTGACCGGGACCCAACACAATCCAAGACCAAGAAAAGGACGTGGTTGGAGAATGGCCACCAGCAGTTGGGGGGCTGCTGGCACCTTCCCTGGCCAGGACCTAGATAGACACCGGCACCTGACCGGACTTAACCCAATCCAAGTACAAGAAGAGGACGCAGCTGGAGAACAGCCGCCAGCAGTTAGGGGGCTTCTGGCGCCTTCCTTTGCCAAGACCTCAATAGACACCGTCACCCGAACGGGACCCAACCAAATCCAAGACCAAGAAGAGAATGTGGCTGGAGAATGGTCACCAGCAGTTGGGGGCTGCTGGCATGTTTCGTGGCCCAGGACCTAAATAAACACCGGTACCTGACTGGGACCCAACCCAATCCAAGATCAAGAAGAGGACGTGGCTGGAGAATGCCTGCCAGCAGTTAGGGGCCTGCTGGCGCCTTCCCTAGCCTGGACCTAGATAGACGCCAGCACCTGACCAAGACCCAACCCAATACAAGACCAAGAAGAGACGCGGCTGGAGAAACAGCTGCAGCAGTTGGGGGGGCTGCTGGCTCCTTCCCTAGCCCGACCTAAAAAATAGAAACCGGAACCTAACCGGGACCCAACCTAATAGAAGACCAAGAAGAGGAAGCAGCTGGAGAACGGCCGCCAGCAGTTGGAGGGATGCTGGCGCCTTCCCTGGCCGGGACCTAAATAGACACTGGCACCTGACAGGGACCCAACCCAATCCAAGAAAAAGAAAAGGACGTGGCTGGAGAATGGCCGTCAGCAGTGGGGGCTGCTGCGCCTTCCCCTGGCCAGGACCTAGATTAGACAGCGGCACCTGACCGGGACCCAACCCAATCCAAGAAAAAGAAAAGGATGTGGCTGGAGAATGGTCACCAGCAGTTGGGGGGCTACTGGTGCCTTCCCTGGCCCGGACCTAGATAGACACCGTCACCCGAACGGGACCCAACCAAATCCAAGACCAAGAAGAGAATGTGGCTGGAGAATGGTCACCAGCAGTTGGGGGCTGCTGGCATGTTTCGTGGCCCAGGACCTAAATAAACACCGGTACCTGACTGGGACCCAACCCAATCCAAGATCAAGAAGAGGACGTGGCTGGAGATTGCCTGCCAGCAGTTAGGGGCCTGCTGGCGCCTTCCCTAGCCTGGACCTAGATAGACGCCAGCACCTGACCAAGACCCAACCCAATACAAGACCAAGAAGAGGACGCGGCTGGAGAACAGCTGCCAGCAGTTGGGGGGCTGCTGGCTCCTTCCCTAGCCCGGACCTAAATAGAAACCGGAACCTAACCGGGACCCAACCTAATAGAAGACCAAGAAGAGGAAGCAGCTGGAGAACGGCCGCCAGCAGTTGGAGGGATGCTGGCGCCTTCCCTGGCCGGGACCTAAATAGACACTGGCACCTGACAGGGACCCAACCCAATCAAGAAAAAGAAAAGGACGTGGCTGGAGAATGGCCGTCAGCAGTTGGGGGGCTGCTGGCGCCTTCCCTGGCCAGGACCTAGATAGACAGCGGCACCTGACCGGGACCCAACCCAATCCAAGAAAAAGAAAAGGATGTGGCTGGAGAATGGTCACCAGCAGTTGGGGGGCTACTGGTGCCTTCCCTGGCCCGGACCTAGATAGACACCGGCACCTGACCGTGACCTAACCCAATGCAAGAAAAAGAAAACGACATGGCTGGAGAATGGCCGTCAGCAGTTGGGGGGCTGCTGGTGCCTTCCTTGGCCAGGACCTAGGTAGACACCGGCACCTGACCGGGACCTAACCCAATCCAAGACAAAGAAAAGGACATGGCTGGAGAATGGCCACCAGCAGTTGGGGGGCTTCTGACGCCTTCCCTGGCCAAGACCTAGATAGACACCGGCGCCTGACCAGGACCCAACCCAATCCAAGACAAAGAAAAGGACGTGGCTAGAGAATGGCCGCCAGAAGTTGGGGGGCTGCTGGCATCTTCCCTGGCCATCCTAGGACCTAGATAGACATCGGCACCTGACGAGGACCCAACCCAATCCAAACCAAGAAAAAGATGTAGCTGGAGTATAGCCATCAGCAGTTGGGGGGCTGCTGGCGCCTTCCCTGGCCAGGACCTAGATAGACACCGGCACCTGACCGGGACCCAACCCAATCCAAGACCAAGAAAAGGACATAGCTGGAGAATGGCCACCAGCAGTTGGGGGGGCTACTGGCGCCTTCCCTGGCCAGGACCTAGATAAACACCGGCACCTGACTGGGACCTAACCCAATCCAAGACCAATGAAAGGACGTGGCTGGAGAATGGCCGCCAGCAGTTGGGGGGCTGCTGGCGCCTTCCCTGGCCAGGAACTAGATAGACACCGGCACCCGACTGGGACCCAACCCAATCCAAGACCAAGAAAAGGACATTTCAGGAGAATGGCCGCCAGCAGTTGGGGGGCTGCTGGCGCCTTCCCTGGTCAGGACCTAGATAGACACCAGCACCTGACTGGGACCCAACCCAATCCAAGTCCAAGAAAAGGACATGGCTGGAGAATGGCTGCCAGCAGTTGGGGGGCTGCTGGCGCCTTCCCTGGCCCGGACCTACATAGACACCGGCACCTGACGGGGACCTAACCCAATCCAAGAAAAAGAAATCGACGGGGCTAGAGAATGGCCGCCAGCAGTTGGGGGCTACTGGCACCTTCCCTGGCCAGGACCTAGATAGACACCGGCACCTGACCAGGACCCAACCCAATCCAAGACCAAGAAAAGTACGTGGCTGGAGAATGGCCGCCAACAGTTGGGGGGCTGCTGGCGCCTTCCCTGGCCAGGACCTAGATAGACATCGGCACCTGACCAGGACCCAACCGAATCCAAGAACAAGAAAAGGACATGGCTGGAGAATGGCCGCCAGCACTTAGGGGGCTGCTGACGCCTTCCCTGGCCTGGACCTAGATAGACACCGGCACTACACCGGACCCAACCCAATCCAAGACCAAGAAGGGGACGTGGCTGGAGAACGGCCGCCAGCAGTTGAGTGGCTCCTGGCGCCTTCCCTTGTCCAGAACTAAATAGATATCGGCATATGACTGGGATCCAACCCAATCCAAGACCAATAAGAGGACGTGGCTGGTGAACGGCATCCAGCAATTGAATGGCTGCTGGCTACTTCCCTGGCCCGGACCTGAATATACACTGGGACCTGTCCAGGACCCAACCCAACCCAAGACCTAGAAGAGGACGTGGCTGGGGAATGGGCACCAGGAGTTGGGGGGCTGTTGGCGCCTTCTCTGGCCAGGACCTATATAGACACCGGCATCTGACCAGGACCCAACCCAATCCTAGACCAAGAAAAGGACGTGGGAGGAGAGTGGCCGCAGCAGTTGGGAGGCTGCTGGCGCTTTCCCTGAGCAGGATCTAGATAAACTCTGTTACCTGACCGGGACCCATCCCAATCCAAGCGCAAGAAAAGGACGTGGCTGGAGAATGGCTGCCAGCAGTTGGCGGGCTGCTGGTGCCTACCCTGGCCAAGACCTAGATAGACAACGACATCTGACCGGGACCCAACCCAATCCAAGAAAAAGAAAAGGACGTGGTTGGAGAATGGCCACCAGCAGTTGGGGGGCTGCTGCCGCCTTCCCTGGCCAGGAACTAGATAGACACCGGCACCTGACAAGGACCCAACCCAATCAAAGACCAAGAAAAGGACGCGGCTGGAGAATGGTCACCAGCAGTTGGGGGCTGCTGGCACCTTTCCTGACCAGGAACTACATAGACAGCGGCACCTGACCGGGACCCAACACAATCCAAGACCAAGAAAAGGACGTGGCTGGAGAATGGCCGCCAGCAGTTGGGGGGCTGCTGCCGCCTTCCATGGCCAGGACCTAGATAGACACCGGCACCTGACCGGGACCCAACCCAACCAAAGACCAAGAAAAGGAGGCGGCTCGAGATTAGTCGCCAGCAGTTGGGGGCTGCTGGCACCTTCCCTGACCAGGAACTAGATAGACAGCGGCACCTGACCGGGACCCAACCCAATCCAAGACCAAGAAAAGGACGTGGCTGGAGAATGGTCGCCAGCAGTTGGGGGCTGCTGGCCCCTTCCCTGGCCCGGACCTAGATAGACACCAGCACCTGACCATGACCTAACCCAATCCAAGAAAAAGAAAACAACATGACTGGAGAATGGCCGCCAGCAGTTGGGAGGCTACTGGCGCCTTCCCTGGCCAGGACCTAGATAGACACCGCCACCTGACCGGGACCCAACACAATTCAAGACCAAGAAAAGGACGTGGCTGGAGAATGGCCGCCAGCAGTTGGGGGGCTGCTGGCGCCTTCCCTGGCGAGGACCTAGATAGACGCCAGCACCTGACCGGGACCCAACCCAATCCAAGACCAAGAAAAGGACGTTGCTGGAGAATGGTCGCCAGCAGTTGGGGGCCTGCTAGCGCC
This sequence comes from Macrobrachium nipponense, assembly GCF_015104395.2. Taxonomy (NCBI): domain Eukaryota; kingdom Metazoa; phylum Arthropoda; class Malacostraca; order Decapoda; family Palaemonidae; genus Macrobrachium; species Macrobrachium nipponense. Next base: position 53,598,043 of record NC_061091.1, read on the forward strand.
TTCCCTGGCCAGGACCTATGTAGACACCAGCACCTGACCATGACCTAACCCAATCCAATAAAAAGAAAACGACATGGCTGAAGAATGGCCGCCAGCAGTTGGGGGCTACTGGCGCCTTCCCTGGCCAGGACCTAGATAGACACCGGCACCTGACCGGGACCTAACCCAATCCAAGACCAAGAAAAGGACATGGCTGGAGAATGGCTGCCAGCAGTTGGGGGGCTGCTGGCGCCTTCCCTGGCCAGGACCTAGATAGACACCGGCACCTGACCGGGACCTAACCCAATCCAAGAAAAAGAAAACGACATGGCTGGAGAATGGCCGCCAGTATTTGGTGGGCTGCTGGCGCCTTTCCTGGCCAGGAACTAGATAGACACCGGCACCTGACAAGGACCCAACCCAATCCAAGACAAAGAAAAGGACGTGGCTGGAGAATGGCCGCCAGCAGTTGGGGGACTGCTGGCGTCTTCCCTGGCCATCCTAGGACCTAGATAGACATCGGCACCTGACCAGGACCCAACCCAATCCAAGACCAAGAAAAGGACGTGGCTGAAGAATGGCCACCAGCAGTTGGGGGGCTGCTGCTGCCTTCCCTGGCCAGGACCTAGATAGACACCGGCACCTGACCGGGACCCAACCCAATCCAAGACCAAGAAAAGGACGTGGCTGGAGAATGGCCGCCAGCATTTGGGGGGCTGCTGGCACCTTCCCTGGCCAGGAACTAGATAGACAGCGGCACCTGACCGGGACCCAACCCAATCCAAGACCAAGAAAAGGACGTGGCTGGAGAATGGCCGCCAGCAGTTGGGGGGCTGCTGGCCCCTTCCCTGGCCCGGACCTAGATAGACACCGGCACCTGACCATGACCTAACACAAGAAAAAGAAAAAACGGAACATGGTGGAGAATGGCCGCCAGCAGTTTGGGGGGCTACTGGCGCCTTCCCTGGCCGGACTAGGTAGACACCGGCACCTGGACCATGACCTAAACCCAAGCAAAAAGAAAAAGAAAACGACATGGCGAAGGAATGCCGCCAGCAGTTGGGGGGCTACTGGTGCCTTCCCTGGCCAGGACCTAGATAGACACCGGCACCTGACCAGGACCCAACACAATCCAAGACCAAGAAAAGGACATGGCTGGAGAATGGTCGCCAGCAGTTGGGGGGCTGCTAGCGCCTTCCCTGGCCAGGACCTATGTAGACACCGGCACCTGACCATGACCTAACTCAATCCAAGAAAAAGAAAACGACAATGGCCGAAAAAGAAAATGGCCGCCAGCAGTTGGGGGGGTATTGGCGGCCTCCCTGGCCAAGGAACCTAGGAATCCACCGGCACCATGACCGGGACCCAACCCATTTCCAGACAGAAAAGGACAGGGGGCTGGAGAATGGCTTGCAGGCAGTTGGGGGGCTGCCTTGGCGCCCTCCGGCCAGGAACCTAGAAGACCACCGCGGCACCTGACTCCGGGGACCCTAACCCAAATCCAAGAAAAAGAAACGAAGTGGCCTGGAGAATTGGCGCCAGGTAGTTGGTGGGCTGATGGCGGCCTTCCCTGGCCAGGAACTAGAAGACATCCGGCACTGACAGGGACCAAACCCAATCCCAAGACAAAGAAAAGGCGTGGATTGGGGAGGAATTGCCGCCAGGCAGTTGGGGGCTGCCTGGGTTTCCCTGGCCATCCCTAGGACCTAGATAGACATCCGGCACCCTGACACGGGACCTACCCAAATCCAAGGACCAAAAAGACAAAGGACCGTGGCTGGAAGACAATGGCCACCAGCAGTTGGGTTGGGCTGCTGGACGCCTTCCCTGGCCAGGACCCTAGATAGACCACCGGCACCTCCGACCAGGGACCCAACCCAAATCCAAAGGACAAAGAAAAGGAAGTGGCTGGAATGAAATGGCCGCCAGCATTTGGGGGGCTGCTGGCACCTTCCCTGGCCAGGACCTAGATAGACACCGGCACCAGACTAGGACCTAACCCAATACAAGACCAAGGAAACGACGTGGCTGGAGAATGGCCGCCAGCAGTTGGGGGGCTGCTGGTGCCTTCCCTGGCGACATCCTTTTCTTGCTCTTGGATTGGGTTGGGTTCCGGTCAGGTGCCGGTGTCTATCTACCTCCTGGCCAGGGAAGGCGCCAGTACCCCCCCAACTGCTGGCGGCCATTCTCCAGCCACGTCCTTTTATTGGTCCCTGATTGGGTTGGGTCACAGTCAGATGCCAGTGTCTATTTAGGTCCTGGCCAGGGAAGGCACCACCAGCCCCCCAACTGCTGGCGGCCATTCTCTGGCCATGTCCTTTTCTTTGTCTTGGATTGGGTTGGGTCCTGGTCAGGTGCCGATGTCTATCTAGGTCCTGGCCAGGGAAGGCACCAGTAGCCCCCAAACTGCTGGCTACCATTCTCCAGCCATGTCCTTTTCTTGGTCTTGGATTGGGTTGGGTCCTGGTCAGGTGCCGATGTCTATCTAGGTCCTAGGATGGCCATTGAAGACGCCAGCAGCCCCCCAACTGCTGGCGGCCATTCTCCAGCCACGTCCTTTTCTTTGTCTTGGATTGGGTTAGGTCCCGGTCAGGTGTCGGTGTCTACCTAGGTCCTGGCCTGGGAAGGCGCCAGCAGCCCACCAACTACTGGCGGCCATTCTCCAGCCACGTCCTTTTCGTTTTCTTGGATTGGGTTAGGTCCCGGTCAGGTGCTGGTGTCTATCAAGGTCCTGGCCAGGGAAGGCGCCAGCAGCCCCCAACTGCTGGTGGCCATTCTCCAGCCATGTCCTTTCTTTTTCTTGGATTGGGTTAGGTCATGGTCAGGTGCCGGTGTCTATCTAGGTCCGAGCCAGGGAAGGCGCCAGCAGCCCCCAAACTGCTGGCGACCATTCTCCAGCCACGTCCTTTCCTTGGTCTTGGATTGGGTTAGGTCCTGATCAGGTGCCGGTGTTTATCTAGGTCCTGGTCAGGTGCCGGTGTTTATCTAGGTCCTGGTCAGGGAAGGCGCCAGCAGCCCCCCAACTGCAGGCGGCCATTCTCCAGCCACGTCCTTTCCTTGGTCTTGGATTGGGTTAGGTCCTGGTCAGGTGCCAGTGTCTATCTAGGTCCTGGCCAGGGAAGGCGGCAGCAGCCCCCCAACTGCTGGCGGCTATTCTCCAGCCACGTCCTTTTCTTGGTCTTGAATTGGGTTGGATCCCAGTCAGGTGCCGGTGTCTATCTAGGTCTTGGCCAGGGAAGGCGCCAGCAGCCCCCCAACTGCTGGCGGCCATTCTCCAGCCATGTCCTTTTCTTTGTCTTGGATTGGGTTGGGTCCCGGTCAGGTGCCGCTGTCTATCTAGGTCCTGGCCAGGGAAGGCGCTAGCAGCCCCCCAACTGCTGGCGGCTATTCTCCAGCCACGCCCTTTTCTTAGCCTTGGATTGGGTTGGGTCCCGGTCAGATACCGTTGTCTATCTAGGTCTTGGCCAGGGTAGGCACCAGCAGCCCGCCAACTGCTGGCGGCCATTCTCCAGCCACGTCCTTTTCTTGTGCTTGGATTGGGTTGGGTCCTGGTCAGGTACCAGTGTCTATCTAGATCCTGCTCAGGGAAGGCGCCAGCAGCCTCCCAACTGTTGTGGTCATTCTCCACCCACATCCTTTTCTTGGTCTAGGATTGGGTTGGGTCCTGGTCAGATGCCGGTGTCTATATAGGTCCAGGCCAGGGAAGGCGCCAACAGCCCCCCAACTGCTGGTGCCCATTCTCCAGCCACGTCCTCTTCTTTGTCTTGGGTTGGGTTGGGTCCTGGACAGGTTCCAGTGTCTATTTAGGTCCGGGCCAGGGAAGTAGCCAGCAGCCCCTCAACTGCTGGCGGCCGTTCTCCAGCCACGTCCTCTTATTGGTCTTGGATTGGGTTGGTTCCCAGTCAGATGCCGATATCTATTTAGTTCTGGACAAGGGAAGGCACCAGGAGCCACTCAACTGCTGGCGGCCGTTCTCCAGCCATGTCCCCTTATTGGTCTGGGATTGGGTTGGGTCCGGTGAAGTGCCGGTGTCTATCTAGGTCCGGGCCAGGGAAGGCGTCAGGATAGGCTACTAGCATTTTACTGCTGAGGAGATGGCCAATAACACAGCACTGGAGGAGGCTAAGTCCTTCACAGAAGCCGGAAGAGCCCTGGGGCTGGAGGGCGCAAAACTGATCAATTGGGTGAATGATAGGCTGAAAGAAGCAGCCCAAGAGAGAGCAGCCAAAAGGGAGAAGGAGAGAGAAACACAAGAGAAAAGAGAAGCAGCTGAAAGGGAAGCACAAGAGAGAAGAGAAGCAGCTGAAAGGGAAGTACAAGAGAGAAGAGAAGCACTGAAAGAACATTTCAAGCAGCTGAAAGGGAGAAAGAAAGAGCACATGAACTAGCTATGGCAGTCCAGAGTGCCACTCTGGCACCCCCAAGTCCCACGCCCCCTACTTCACACTCTCACCTCCACAGCATGGGCGCCCTCATTAGGACTTGGGACAATAACGAACCCGACACCTGGTTCAATCATGTCGAGCAGGTGTTCGGGAACTTCAATCCAACCCCTCAGGAAATGGCTCTCCTCCTTGGCAAGCAACTCGCTGGCAAAGGGTGGACTACATTTGAGGCCCTCCCCCTGAATGAGCGACAAGACCTAGCCCTCATCCAAGAGGCAATCCTTGGGGCTTACAAATTGACCCCAGACCGGTGGAGGCAGAAATGGAGGACTATGCCCAAGGAGGCTAACCAAACATTGACAGAGTGGGCAGCCAAGAAGACACCGGCACTCCATAGGTGGACGAAGGCCTCCAAAGCAACGTCTGTTGAGAAGGTCTTAGAACTCTTTCAATTAGAGGACTTTCTGTCCTACGCTCCCCCTGAGCTTGCCACCCACTTGGTGGACAAGGCCCCTAAAACTATTCGGGAGTGCTGTAAGTGGGCAGATGCCTATGACACCCACCATCCATTGCAGAATTCTTTAAAGAAGAAAATATGCCCTACTCTCCCCCTCACTCCTGCTGCCACCTCTCAGCCTACCCAGTGCCCCAATAACCCCCCTCAGAAACCTGTGTGCGGGCGTTACAGTAAACCAGGTCACACCACAGATCAGTGCCTGTCAAAGGTGGATCTTCCTCAACAAGCTGCCGCCACTTCTCCGAATTGACTACCCAATCATTCTAATAACAAAAACAATGGCCATTGGAACAGGAACAACAAGTTCAGGCCTGATTTTAGCAAGAGTTTCTGTGACACATGCAAAGTGCATGGGCACACTGCTGCCTGGGCGGGATGCCCCAAGAAAGCTCCTGTTTCTGCCATTGCTATGGCCGTGACGAATCCGTCAGCTCTAGGCCCCCCTGCTCAGGGCCCCATATTTGTCGCACCTCCCAGAGGTCGCTATCCTGCCCACCAGGTCCGAGCTTTCGACGACACTGGTGCACAAATATCCATCATCCGAGTGGATAAAATTCCTCATGGAGCTCAGGTTGATAGGCACCAGTTCATCACGATAGAGAGCCTCAACCACGTCAAGATGTTCTTACCTAATGTCCGGTCGAGAGTCACACAACCTCACCGTTCTAAGATATGTACCATGGCAGTAGCAACCTATATACCAGGAGGCTGTGATGTCCTGCTAGGACAAGATTTTAAGTCTCCTACCTTTATACCGTATCAGGGCCACCGCCCTCACATAGCTCCAGACCCGTTCCAAGGGCCTCCAAGAACTACCTCTGCACAGCCTGTGCCACTTGAAGGTGCCAGGCAGTGCCAGGCTCCATCTCTCATGGAAGTTGAGCCACGCTGAAGTCCGTCCACTAAGCCAGAAACGGCCTCAGTGCCCGTGCCAAGGCAAGACTCGAGTCTTCCTCCTGGAGCTCTAAGTCCCGGTCGCTTTCCCTCTGCTGGCTTGGCCCCACTACCCATGCCGGCAGTCAAGGAAGAGCCAATTCCAATAGGAATCCTCCAGGACACCCATGACCATAGTGGACACTCCATTAACGGTGCGGCCTCGCAGACCGCCCCAGAGTCAGTCCTCCCAACAGGTAAGCTCCTCCCGAAAACCATTTCCTCATCCAATCTCCCTCCGTCAGCAGCTAACTGGTCCCAGAGTAATGACTCTGCCGAATCCTATTTGGCCGAAGAACTCAGGGAACCGAGCCACGCAGCATTAGGCACGGGGACGAGTGCCAAGGTCCCAGTTGTTACAGCAGCGGGAGCCGATGTCCCTGCGGAATCTTCAAAGGGCTTGAATCATTCAAGGCCCCCGATGGCATCATCAAACCGACCTCGGAGAGGTCAAAGGAAGAAGGAAAAAGGGCGTCGAGGTTTTCCGAAAACTTATGAGAGCCAATTGTCTCTCTGCACTAGTGCCTAGCACAGTGCCACCATCTTATAGAGAATTCTGACCCTCTCCATCCAGAGGAGAGTGCCAGATTCAGCTACTTCTTCTTCCTTCTTATCCTTTTGTAACTACTTCCTTCTGACCCTTTAGTAACTTTTTTTTTTTTTTGTACTGCCTGTATCTTCTCTTCCTTGGTTTCCTTGCCTCTTCTTTACTGCCTTTAGCCATTTATTGTATATTGTATGCCCTGCTTAGGCAGAGCCAAACCTGCCAGCTATTCTGGCCTTATATAAATTAGTACTTCTTTATGAACTACTCTCATAAAAGTGCCACAATTGGCACCGTGCCCTATTCTAGGTTCGTTTATACATTGGTTGATTTGCTTTTTGATTTCGTGTTATTCCCTAGTCTTTATATTTTGTAAAAATTGCCATTGTCTTTGGTGAAATTTACATTTTTTGTGTTATCCTATTTAATCTCTATGAAGAATTACTTCATTAAATTTCCCCTTGTTAGTTTGCACTAATGTTTACTAGGATGTAATTAATACTGTTATGCGTCTTCTTGTTACGAGACAAAGTTACTTAACAAAATCGTAGGGACATTAACACACCTGAATGCGTCATATCGCCCCATCAGGGTAGTATTCATTATTTGATATTCACTGTTATTCTCAGTGTGACATTATATTTTAAGAGTATTCTTTATTGGAATATAGCAAGTTAGTCTTTAGTCACGTCACACTTTATTTTCTTAATCCTCTGCCTGTCGAGTAAGACTTTATGAATAGTATCATCGGCAGAGTTTGAACATTGCTTATATTATAAGTCCACTCAAGGGAGAATGGAAGGCTCAGTAATTTATATTTGCAATTGGTCCTTGTCTCTGGCTTGTCTTATCCATTCCAACCCGTCTAGGGTTGAAATGTCCTCTAGAATGTGGAGGTGTTCAAGATTTTAAGACAGAACCAAGGAAGGTAAGGTCTTTTACCAGTTCCATGCATCTTTGTCTATAAGCAAGTTGCCCCTTTGAACTGTAAGCATCCATTCTCTCGAAAAGCTATCTCTTCTCCCATTGGCTGTCAGAATTACCCCCCACAGAGATGAGGATTTAAAAGGATCAGAAGCCAACGGCTCATCCTCAGAATCACCTTAGACCTAAGAGAGGTCGGACGCTCCTGCCATCTCACCCTGCAGACGCCGCTTCTTCCCCTTTCTGCTCCCCCCCCCCACCCCCCGTTCTCCTCTGGGAAGTCCCAAGTATTTTTTAAATGTCCATAGTGCACAGAAACATCAAGGAGAAGACTATGTTCAAGCCCAGGACTGCCAGGTACTGTGAGAGTAATTCCAGTACAGCCAGGGAATTGTTTTACCTTTGCCTGTATTTCATTTCCATTTTTCCAAGGCGATGGCCCCCCCTCCTTTGTTTAGCTTCTCATTCCCCCCCATCTGGATTCCATTCTGTGATTACTCCCCTTGTGATACTAGTGAACACCCCCCTAATATATTCATGCAACGAAATAGTTCTCTTTGTGTAAATTCCCAGTCATTTCATTTCCCCATGAGTGCCCTGTACACTTTTCATTGAAAGAAAGTAGCGTGTAACGTTCGCCCTCGTGTTCCCCCCCTCCCCCGCCTTATGCCAGTGTCCTATCTATTTGCAGAAAAACACCATGCCTGATTGTAGTAGAAATTGGAAACCCTTGGAGCAAGCCTTGCATTTTCAATCCGTTTGCGCAAATTTCTGAACACCGTGTCTGGTTGTCCCAGCCACATGTTTCCGGTGGATCGACCAATCAACCCCCTTATTAGTCTCCTGGACCTCTGTAAATTAATGTAAATATAGTGCATTTAAAACTAAAGTCCAGATTTTATGTAAATTCCTCCTTCCTCAGTAATATCGGCCTTATGCCCTAGTAATTTTTTTTCTCTTTGTTCTGATCTCTCGTCCTCCATTCAAGGCCAAATTTTTCAGTGTTAATTATATTTTCTAGGAGTGAACGAGCAGTTCAGAATAATATATATTATATATATATAGATACAACTTGAAAAAAAAAACACAATCTGAAAAAAAAATTAATGTAATCTGAGAGAGAGAGAGAAGAGAGAGAGAGGGATGAAGAGAGGATGGAGAGAGAGACGAGACGAGAGAGCAGAGAGAGAGAGAGAGATCCTGCGTGTTAACACGAACTGAAGACCCAAAAAAATTAGGCGAGACTTGTAAATCCAACTCTACAGAACTTCTTCAGAATTCTACACTATAACTTTTATAGCAACTCCTTTGGGAGTCTGACTCCTATACAAAAATAATTGAGAGAGATCCTCACGGTTCCCTAAGGAAAGGGAAAGGATATGTGACCAGTTTCAGGATATGGATTGAAGGGAGTCCCCCCCCCCCCCTCTCTCTCTCTCTTTCAGTTCTTGTGTATTCCAGATAGCTTGCTCTTTCTTTTTATTTTCGTGTCTTTATGGTGGGTGTCTCCATTCTCTCTCTCTCAGTTCTTGTGTATTTCAGATAGCTCGTTCTTTCTTTCTTCGTGTCTTTTTGGTGGGTGTCTCCATTCCTGGTTGGGCCTCTCTCTCTCTCTCTCATGAAGTGACCGTAGCAGAACTGGGGGCTGAGTAGACCGGGGCGATTCCTTCCCGTATTTGTGATGAAGGATGGATATCCTCAGGGCGTGAATGCAAAATATTAGGGTTCTCCGATGCAACTGATGTCTACAAATACCACAATATCTAACCATTTTAATGATTTCCTTATCAGCTAAAGCCACGAGAATACCTCGTGAATTTCAGTATATTTTTCGTGCTTCTTCCGTCTATATCCCTGTCTTTATAACACACACACACACTCACACACTATTCAAGTCAAAACACCAAGTGCCTATCTTAAGCTGTTCCTTATTTCTTCCATCACTCTTGAAGGAAATTAAAGAAAATAAGATTCTTTTTATTTTCACGCTGAAGGCCAAGGAAGCACTGGGGGACCTATGACGAGGTCATTCAACGCTGAAAGGGAAAATCGAGAGCAAGAGGCTTGACAGGTGTAACAGGAGAAAAAAAAAAAAAAAGCTGATTTGGTGTAACAGGAAAAGAAAAAAAAAAGCTGATTTGTGATACAACAAGCCAACACCACTAGACTTGGTCACATGGACCGAGAAGATATATAGCATTGCCTGGTAAATCACAGGTCAGCAGTCAGATCCCTGAGAAAATCATCATCAAAATAGTTTTACCTGACCACTGAGCTGATTGTCGGCTCTCATGGGGCTGGCCCCAAGGATTTGTTGTTATATTATATTAAATATATATTTATATTAGATTATATATATATATATCTATATATATATATATCTATATATCTATATATATATTCTATATATATATATATATATATCTATATATATACTATATATTATTATATATATATATATATAGATATAATTATATATAATATATATATGCCTGACCTACGGTAAATTTCTACTTCCACGTGTTCACTACGCAGGAGGCCGGGAATGACCAAGAATTAGCACGTTAAATACCAAAATCGAGCTGCCATTGCTCAGGGACTGGATCCTTAGGGCTCTCCGGTTAACAAAGGACCACAAAGGTCACGAATGTTATGGCGACTTTCACTAGGCTCATGCCTGATGTTATGGGCTGATAGCCCAAACAATGGACAGGTTCCAGCCTGTATACAAGGACAACTCGACAGGTGAAACACAACTGATTTTAATAATTTTTATTATAAAATTAATTCATTTATCAATTAACAAAGCAAAGTACATGAACGGAACTTAGGTACCTCAGCACACCACACTTGGACAAATTCAATGTGGCCACACGACCACTCAGAAACACTAAGAATTTCACAAATTCAGTTTACACTTTCCCAACGAAACAAGTGTCAAAAAATTTGTTAAAAGAATCTGAACATCTGCAATAATGATTAAACACAATGAGCCCATTGATGGCTACTAAAAAGAATGATTACCTGCTTTGTGCAATTTTAATCAATCGCCATCAGCCTCATTGCCTCACACCTGCATGCCATGATCAAAACCCAAACGTGTTGCTAACTATATCAAGTTAATTTTTTCCAGGTCCCCAGAGGAGCATCTACATCATGTCCGAGCAGTCCTGAAACACCTGCAGGAAATCGGGTTGGTTGTCCGATTTGACAAGTGCACCTTCGGCACCGAGAAGGTGGACTTCCTCGGACAAGAAATCTCCGCAGCAGGCGTGAGCCCCATGGCCTTGAAGGTGGATGCAGTGCAGAAGTTCCTGAGCCCAACAACAGTCAAGGCCCTTCAAGAATTCATCGGAATGGTGAATTACTACCGCCTGTTTATCCCCGACATCGCCCGAACCATGTCACCTTTGACACAGGTCCTGAAGGGCAAACCAAAGAACCTGACGTGGGAAGCAGAGCAGCTGCAGGCCTTCCGCCACACAAAGATGGCCCTCGCCAAAGCCATCACCATGTCCTACCAGGACCCCACCGCGCCCTTACGCCTCACCACTGATGCCAGCAACATCGCTTGCGGGGCCGTCCTCGAGCAGATGGTCCAGGGTGTCCCCCCGCAGCTCATCTTCTTCAGTAGAAAACTGTCGCCCGCCGAGACGAGGTACAGCAAATTCGACAGCGAGCTCCTGGCAGTATACCAAGCAATGCACCACTTCTGTTACCTCCTCGAGGGCGCTCCCCTCACCATCCGGACAGACCACCGCCCCTTGGTGTGCGCCTTCACCAAGTCAGGCGACGCCTGGTCAGCACAACAACAGAGACTCCTGGCAGCCATCGCTGAATTTGGCTGCACCATCCACTACGTCCCCAGTGAGAAGAACCTCGTGGCTGACGCCCTTTCGAGGATAGAGATCAACGCTGTCCACCTCGGGATCGATTACAAAGACCTCGTCCAGGAACAGGCCACCGACCTGGAGTCTGCCGCATACCGCACAGCCCTCACCTCCCTCAAGTGGGAGGACGTGCCCTTCGGACCCTCAGGTACGACGCTTCTCTGCGACACCAGCATCTGGCATGGAATTCGGAAGGACTCTCGAGAGTGGGCCAGGAACTGCGTCCCTTGCCAGTCAAGCAAAATAAGCTGGCACACAGAATCGGGCATGGGGGTGTTCCCTCAGCCAAAATGAAGATTCAGCCACATTCACGTAGATGTCGTAGGTCCCCTGCCCCCGTCCGAAGGCGCCAGATACCTACTGACAATAATCGACCATTCCACCAGGTGGCCAGAAGCAACGCTGACGTTGGATGCAAACACCAAAGCATGCGCCGAGGCCCTTCTCTCCAGCTGGATCAGCCGACGTAGATCCCGTAGGGCACCTCACGCCGCTGCCCCGACAGGGATTAATGCTGGGGTCACACATTCACGTATCACGACGGCGTATGCCCACGTATGTGGATCTTGGGCATCATCGCGGTGAAATTACCTTGAACAGCTGGTAAACAGGACACGGGCTACCGGACGTAAAGCCAGCGACGTAAATTGCGCCGCAAATGTACGCGCAAAGAAAGCAAGGTCGGACGTCTACCTGGAACTTACGCCGATCAACTTCACGTCAAGACCACGCCCACCGTTGTGGGGCTGTGCTGTTGCCAGGGGTATGAGCACATTACTACAGTTTTTAATTTTTATTTATTTTTATTCTGTTTGAATCCGCGAAAGACATCTACAACACAGCTGAATATTACAGTTGAAAATTATATGCACACAAAATCGAGATTTATTATCATTGAGAGAGAGAGAGAGAGAGAGAGAGAGAGAGAGAGAGAGATTTACCAAGATATATACTTTCTAATTGTACAACAAAAACATTTCAGTAGACGCAATTAGAATAATGGTTGTAAATGAGCACATCACTGATTATATATTAACCCCATTTCTGAATGATATTTATAGCAATAACCAAGTAACCAGTCGACAAGGAATACAATACGTAGTTTTAGGAATTATGATTTATGAACGCTTTGGGAGCTCTTATATAAGATTAGCACTAGAATTGTCTTGCTTCGATTTTACCATTCAGACATACACTTAGACTTATAAAACTGTTGACTATGGGCGATTTATATTTAAGCGATATAGAATAACATCTACTAACTTATCAAACATTCTTAAAAATAAATAGGAATTCTACCTATTCAAGATAATATTTTTTTAGATGTATATAGGAATTCCTCTTAGATATTTACATTATTTGTTACACCATTATTGTAAGACTGCTATTCAGAAGAAATAAATATCTTCGACACTTCCATAATCTGAGAATACCGTGTTACCGGGAAAGTGTTCGTGTGTGTGTGTGTGTGTGTGTGTGTGTGTGAAAGTTATTCTAACAGATTATACTATACGTTTGCTGTCTAAAAGTGAAGTCTTTTGTTATTTTTGGCCTAAGCAGTAAAGGTTATTTCAAAAAGGACTACTAGACATCCTAACAATTGTCTTCGTCAGAAATTTCCCCAGTATTTTTATATTCGTTATCCATTTCCCACTCGCCTTTTATTGAAACCTTGTCTCCATATTCTGAATCGTGATCAGCCACCTGAGACACAGAGAAACAGCCCCTGGGCTATGAAGCCATTAGTCCTGCTCCCACACAAATGGTTCGCACTGCATGGGTCCATATAAGTACTCGTCCAACCCGGGATTATTCATGGCCTAAAGGAAACCTTACCAATAACACCAGGCCCCAACTCCTCTACTGTTCCTGCGTTTCTAATCATAAATTAATTTCTTACTGGAGCAGGTGTGACAGACGACGTATAGGCGGTAGATGCCGGAATCCTGTTGACGAAAATGACCCGGTTGTTGATTTCTGGTTGAGATTTGTGTACCGGAACGCTGGAATACTACCTTGGGAATAGAGCCTGGGATTACCCTGTATCCCTCTGACAGATTCCAATTCATTGTTTGATTGATGATAGCGGTCAAAAGTCAGGAGGAAGTGGAAATCGTATTAGGAGCCAGTGCTAAAGGATTATTCCAAAATCCGCCATTGTCAATGAAAGAAATAACTGAGACCGTCAGGTCTTGGGATAATCCTGTGGCCATATTTTCAAGTTGATTTTCCAACAGATGACCAGAGGGCGCCGACCCGACCTTTTATACCACGCTACAGCGTTGCCATGTCGTACAGGGTTGTAAATGTGTGAATCGGTTTCGCCGTAGGCTGCAGCGCAATTAGGAGGCCCACGTGCTTCGCGGCGGAAAGAAAACAACGACGGCGAACAATGCAGGTGACCCTAGTGCGTACCCCGCAGCAGTCACCGTGGGTCCCACGTGCAATGCCTGGAGCTACGTCAGGAGACATTTGGCGTGACCACCCACGACTTGTTTTGAACATTTCAAAACTGGAGTGGGCTACGGCGCCCTAGTGGGCGGAGCTTAGCACCCGGACGACACGTCGCCGTACATTTACGATTTTACGTGTGTTTTACGTTACATTTACGGTTTACTGACGTGAGCTGTTGCCAACTACCAATTTACGCTCATGCGTGGCCGTGCGTGCGTTGATACGTGAATGTGTGACCTTAGCATAACACCTGTAATCACCAAACCGCCCAGACATGGCCGCGACCGCCCTCGGAAGACGGTTGAACCCCCCGAGGATTACCCCAGGGGAGGCATCCCATCTCCAAAACCCGCCCGAGGACTCCGAGGCCAAGAATCTACCTACTACCGAGGCAGCTGGTCTTGCGCACATGCCTTCCCCGGCCCTCACGCTCCCGCGAGTAGTGACCAGAACTTCACTCCTATCATCCAACAAATTGGGGAGGGTGGGGGAGTATTTGTAAGGACGACGCTTTATCTGCAAATTTGTTGTGTGTTCCTACAATCGCGTTGTTCTTACATCCATTCGGAAGAGCGTTCAGCGGGCTTTCCGCTAATGTATAAATCATGCAACATCATACTCTGTACTTTTATATTCATAATTATATGTCTCCAAAGAAACACAAATCGGGTGTCGCCGACCCATTTTTACTCTCTCGCGGGTCGGACACCACATTTCCGCCTGCACGTTGTATATATGAATTTCCCTTATTGTAATAAAGTCGTTACGGGCTGCTCTGTGAGCAAGAGCCCGTGCTGGCACAAGGCCAGCTTAATCTTAAACAACAACAACATAATAAAGTCAGTACACTTCTTCCTGCCTCTTTGTTGACACCTTCACACTGCCATATGCTTGACAATTAATCTTTTCGTTACAAAGGGGAACATACGGAGAGGCGGTCGATTCAACTACGACCATAGTTTTCAAAATTTGTTTGTGTCTAATTTCAGAATGTGATAATTGGTCCAAAGTTGACTGGAGCCCCGATTGCTAACATTTGTTTTTGTGATTTATTACCTTCGACCGAATTTTGAGGTTATACTCATCAGATTTTTTTCGGTAGAAATAGTCGAGAGATGATTAAACTGAGCAATGGCGAAAGAAACTTTAAAAAATATGTACATGGAAACAATTACTCAAGTTTTCTCCCCTGTAAAAATGCCATTTATTTTTTAGAAGGAGAAATTGAGGTACATTTTCGAATGTTGACAGTTGATTTCGACTCGCCAAGTGAAACTATATCAGTACAGCGAATATTTTTTTTTTTTTACAATAAATGAGCCACAATTTTGTTTAAAAAAAAAAAGTCTATTTGTCGCTGGGAAATAAAAATGGATTGAATAGTGCTCTTGTACCTGAAAGTTATCAGCGCCCCTTGTGGTTAAGTAGAGAATCTTCACAGGAATGTATGGAAATGCACAGCTTGCTCAGTTGCTAATATTTATCTATGTATAATGCATTTTATATTATGTATATGGAGAATAACGAGAGCGCATACCCAAATGAAGATAAATCTATTTCATGGCAGGGTTATATAACGTCTATGGTTTTTAGGCTAGTGCGGTCAAGGAAGGTTGCCATAGTCTTTTAAAAGGATGTGCAAACTGCCCATATGCATATCCCGAAAAATTTACAGTAGTCACGTTGGTTTCAGATTGATTATGAAAGTATTGCAAATGTCATTCTGGGGCAACAAGCACGAGTTGAGATCGTATTAAGCAATTGTTTTATGTTTGGCGAGCTTTGAATCATTGTTATGGATAATTCTTTGAAGCGCTGCTCGAGCCCTATTGAACGCGAAGCTGCAAAGTTATTTGGGTTCGTCCACTACAGCAATTAGACAAAGCGTTGCTATCAATATATTTATCTAAATATTATATGCATTTAAATATTTTAAACTGTGTCATTTTATCTTTATTTAGAATAAGTATTGGTATTGTGTGGATTTACTTATATTTGGAAGGATTCAAAACAATCAAATTTAAAATGAACACTTCTTGTACACTGAGATGGAGAGTCTGTGTTTGAGTTTGAGGTCATGATTCGAACATCCGAACCACGACTCTGAAACATCGAAGCAGAGGTCACAGAGGATAACCATTAAATCCTTTAGGGATGATCAGATCAGTACAAATTCATTTTTTTCTGACCATTAAGTGTGGTTTGGGCAATTAACGAGGTGAGAGGACAGCTGCAGCCTTCCTCGATCGATCTGGTTCACAGTCAACGAAGTTTAATCCTGGAGGAAGGTAAGCTAAGACGTCAATGTTTGGAGGAGTGACGAGAGGCTGGGTCCGAAGATAATTATCACACAACAAAGACCTTCCCGAACGGGGAGTGGTAGGAACTCTTTTAGCAGAATTCCCAAAGCTTTTCTTGTTATTGGTTAGATTTCGCTCGAGATTATCGCCACGTTATCGTTGCGTGTGTTTGGTGTGTATTCTGTGCTGTGTCACTCGCTGAAAGCCAAATAATACACGCAAAATATACGGATCCCCTGAAAGGATTGCGCTGTGCTAGCCCTCACGTAACCCGAGATACCTATTGCCTTAGGGTAAGCCCAGCCATTTGTCAAAACATGTAATAAGAATTTCAGATACAGGTCAGGAATAGAATAGTGTAAACCTACAGAAGATTTGTGCACATTGCTGCTTGTCACGGCCTCCACTAATTGGATCAAAGACATTTTAATAGGGACGTATCCTAACCTAACCTATCCAAGGTGTCATGCTCTGATCTGGCCACGGGGTCGGACTCTCATCAGCATGACATTGCCCCATACCAGAATGCCCTGTAACCTATTACCGAATTGCTTAGCTATGTGCTTTAAACTACCTAGTATTGCAAATACTTACTACCCTAGCTAGGTAACACACCCAATTGCCATTTGATGATTGACATTTCTGGTTTTAAACTCCAGCAACCCTGTTGTAGGAATACCAGAGTCTTAAATGAAATGAGCACAGCTTAGCCTAAATTATTTCTGATGTTTTTCACATCTCTTACACCTGGCTACTGTGTAAAAGATTGGTAGATCTAGGGTACTATTCTGCCGTGACCTAGACTATGGCAGTTGCGGTTTTTCTATGCAGTTTTACCTCCTGAACAAGAATTTTAAGTAATATTTACCTGGATGACTGTAGTTAACCCCCAGGGGCCAGTACTACACACGGCGAAATACACCTAACGCCCCAATCCCTAGTGGATGACGTCTCCTCGGTTACGTTCCTTGCAGTCCTTGCGGAACTATTCTGTAGAATTACCAAAAGATTTTATGTGGACCAGTTTTGTTTTATAGCTTTCGTAAACCATTTGATTGCATTAAATGTTTTACAGACTTTCATTATGACTCATTTTCACTTGTGAAATAAAATGGTAATATTTGCTCATAGCACAGTTGCTTTGAACGCTGTTTAGTCTTTTCCTTTAGTGACTTGGTATTTAAATTTTACCCCCTCTCAACTGATTATTCCATACCATATGCTACTCTAGCATTTTGTTAGGAGCTTTGGTCCTGTACATGCTTAATTTAGTGAAGTAATTGAACACTGTTCTTCAGGTTTGTGCAGGTTACAGATGATTACCATTGACGTTAACTTAAAAGTTTAGTAGGTTGAGACCAGCATTCATTTTTCATAGATCCTTTATTTGTTAATTCCTCTTTGAGATTGAGATATTTGTTGTCTCTAATTCCTGCTTGAAATCACCATCTATTCTAATGATTTTTTCTGTACTGTATACTGATAGAAACTTTTCATATCTCAGATTTTACTTTTATGGTAGTCCCCAACAAGGTGTATACAATGACTGTTCAAACATTCCTCATAGGATTCTGTATTGCAATTTCTCTAGTTTAAGTGTATCTATCAGTAATTTCACTATAAATATAAGTTCCGATAATTAGTTTTCCTTAGTGTTTCTGGTGTAGAATTTTATGAATTTGTTGATTATATGAAATACAAAAGAAACCTACCATAGTCTAGCAGAGGAAATTGAAATACTGTAAGTTTCAGTAGAGGAAGGGTGAAGGACCCTTATCTTAAACTGTTGCTTTATGTGGCATTTGCCTTGTTAGCGTTTACTAACCTGTGCTACATACCCTCAATACAGTACTTGTTTAGATGCCAGAGATTTTGATCACCTTCATTGTCAGAGTTGTACATTTTGCCTTTTATCCTAGGCCACTTCTAAGTTAGGCTGTGACATACTAGAAATTGATCAAGATTTTGATATGCTTATAATAAAATTTGCAGTTTTTAAGTGGAAGCAGTATTTAGAAACTTATGATATGAAAAACACTTGGTTGTGATGGAATCACTGCTAGAGATAGGTAAAACTGAAATGACTCTTATACTAACATGACAGTTCTGCAAAATATGGATTGAGGAAACAGCCTGATGATATGAAAAGAAAACTTTTAGATAGCTACTAAGTTACCAAAGAAAGGTGAAAGGTATTTTAGAAATTAACAGGCTAGTCTTAGGAAAGGTGACCTCTAAAGATCAGTAATGTGTGGTCAGACAATTACTGTGTAGTGCATGAGATTTGAAAATCCCCTTTGAAAGTTTTTTTTTTTTTTTTTTTTTTTTTTTTAAATATGAAAAGGAATTTGACATTGTCCACTTCACTGTGGCATTCCTATTGAATGAGCAAATTGAAATTGTCCATGCATTAAGTAGACACAAAGTTAGTTGTCAGGTATTGGTAAAGTATTTTCCTGTACGAAATTCAGTGTTCCCTACATAGATATTATAATGAAAAAGGTGGTCAGATTTGAAAGAGGTTTAGATTGGGGTAACAATAGAAAGTTGACAGATTTAGAATGTGGAGATGATCCTGTTTTAATCAGCCAAATAATGCAAGGTGTATAAAGCTTGCTGAGTAGATTGCATCATATCTAGGGAGGTGGGACTCAAAATAAATACCATAAGAAAACAGCTGTTCAAGAAGTTCAGCATGAAGCAAAGGGTCACTGCAGGTTTTATTTATTTATTTATTTATTTTTTTATTTTTTTTTTTTCTTAGACAGCACACCTATAATAGATTCACATCAACCGTGCATCTCATGCCCAGTGCCGTTCCTTATGACGCTCCTAATTGGCTGTTGATAAGCCAATCACAGGGCTGGAAACTCGTCTCTCTTGAGAGTTCACACAAGTAACATCTACGTACATCCCGACCTCTTTCAAACATTATAACTTTCATTACACCTCAGTTTGTTCATGAAACTTACCTGTCAGATATATATATAGCTGTATTTTTCCGAATCCGACAGAAATTTAAACACTTACGACACACGCAGTGGGAGTCAGGTGGTTAGTACCCATTCCCGCCGCTGGGAGGCGGGTATCAGGAATCATTCCCATTTTCTATTCATAATTTTTCTGTCGCCGGTGCTGGAAACACCTGTTTGCAGCACCTCCGTCCAGATTTTGGAAACTTACTAGCTACTTGAGTATCCCTTTTTGGTTTTTCTTTGGTATCTGAATTGGATCGGTGGCTTGGCACACGTTGACTTTGGTTTGAATTGATTTTGGTATTGAATTTTCTTTGATCAAGATGTCAGGGTCTAGTTCTACTAGCGCTAGATTTTGTTCGATAGCTGAATGTAGAGGTAGGCTACTGAAAGCTTCAGTAGACCCACATTCTGTTTGTAAAGTGTGCAGGGGGAATGAATGTACGTTTGAAAGTCGTTGTAAGGAGTGTGAAAGACTAACAGAGTCGGAATGGAAGGCGTATGAAACCTATCTTAAGAAACTTGAACGAGATAGGTTAAGGAGGTCTTCCTCCAGGAGTGTTTCAGGTAGGCAAGATTTAAATTATTCTCCTGCTAACCCTCCTTCTGTAGATTATGCTCCTACCCCTGTAGTGTTGCCTCCGGCCCCTGAGACAGTGTCGGTAGAAGGTAATACGTTATCGCTAATTCTTGAATCGATTCGTAACTTAGAATCAAAAGTGTTAGCTCTGGAGAGCAAAAGTGAAGAAAAGTGCAGTGAAAGTGCCCCTTGTGTAGTGGAGGGTGCGTCAGATCGGCCTCATTTCGCCTCTAGACCTAGACCTCTGCTTGACTCCCAGATTACGGGGAGAGAGCATGTCGAAAGTCGAAGGAGGGTTACGAGGAACCCCCACCGATCTGGCGTGCCTTCGGCAGCTTCTGACGAACATACCCAGACTGCCAAGGAGCGTGCGCGTGCACGTCTTCTCAAGGAGTGCTTTTCTTCTTCTGAAGCTTCCTCCCCGCGCAAGGGGTGGAGCTCTCATACCGCATCACGTCCGCTGAAAAGGACGGCTCGCGTTCGGGACGCTTCACGTCCAAGTTGTTCTCCGGAACTTTGCTCGTCGCCTGATAGTGCGTTTGCTGCTTTTCCTCCGCAGAAGAAGCGTAAGGATTCGTCGGAGGCGGAGTCTTCCCTAGATGTTTCTTTCGAGCGCCGCAGTCGCTCTAAGGTGCGTGAAGCGGCGGTTCCTGGGAGTAGCAAGAAGGCGTCCCCTCGCCGCTCTCCTGCTCACAGGATCAGCCCCTCCCCAGAAAAGGAGGCTTCACCTACAAGCAAGATTCTTCAGTCTCTTCAGCAGCAACTTCGAGATGTTTTTCCTTCGAGAAAGACTGCTCCACGTCGCCGTAAGGATGACAACCTTCCTGTGAAGAGGTCGAGGCGTTCTCCCTCTCCCTCTCCTCGCTCGTCTCTCTCTCCGTTTGAGTCTCCCTCTAGAGTTAGTCCTGCTCCCCAGCAACTTTCTAGAGGAGGCGAGAAATTCGTTTCTCGCTCTCGTGAAGCGGTTGTTTCCGCTGATACGAAACTTGTGGATAAGAAGCGAGTTTCCTTAGATGCAGAACGCGCTTCTGCGAAAGTCAAACGCGCTTTTGTGGACGCCGAACGTGACTCGGTGCAAGTTTCGCGAGCGCCAGTGGACGCTCAGCGAGTGTTAGTGGACGCTCCGGCGGCGCACCAGTGACGCTGGCGCGCACCAGTGGACGCTCGGCGCGCATCAGTGGACGCTCGGCGAGCATCAGTGGACGCTCGGCGCGCACCTGTGGGACACTCAGCGCGCACAAGTGGACGCCAGGTGTACACCTGTGGAGTTTGAGCGCGCTTCTGTCGGCGCCAGTAGATTGGCTTCGGACGCAAAACGCGCGCATACGGACGTCAGTTTTCCACTTCCGCAAGCACAGGCGGAGGCGGGAACTCTTCCTGTTCGCCGTTCTTTCTCTTTTGAGAAAGCTCGGGACTCTTCTTTACTTCCTCCGACTTCTCCAGTGTCTGAAGAGGAAGTTAGTGACGCTTTCGTCGAAAGGGACGAAGAACAGCAGTTGGCTCCAGTTTCGACGGACTACAAGGTTTTGACTCGTTTACTTCAGTCAGTCTTTGCAGACATCTTCCAACCTGAAGCTCCACGTACTCCTCCCTCTCAGTTTTCGTCTTCCAAAGCTGCTAAGATCTCGGGCTTTGTGAGGATGAAGAAGTCGCTTTCTACGAAGCAAGCTTTTAGAAAGGTCCATGATTGGATGGAAAAGAGGAAAGCTTCAGGCAAGACTTCTTTCGCTTTACCACCTTCAAGACTTGGTGGCAAACAAAGCTGGGTATGTGGTATGAGACGGAAGAAAACGTCGGAGTTAAGCTTCCAGCCTCAGCTCAAGGAGACTTTTGGTAGCATTGTAGACGCCACCAGAAGATCTTTTTTGTCTTCCTCGAAGGTCTCGTGGACACATAGCGAGTTAGACTTTCACCTTAAAGGCCTCTTCAGGACACTAGAGGTCTTTAATTTTCTTTTCTTGACTGGTTGGGGGGTCCTGGGGGTATTGGAGCCAGGTTCCCAGGAGTTTCTTCCGATTCCCATCACTCTGGGGGAGCTGTCCAGTGTATTGTCTTGCATGGACAAGGCCGTCAGGGATGGTTCTGAGGAATTGGCTGCTCATTTCAGCACGGGACTGCTTAAGAAAAGAGCACTTTTTTGCAATTTCACTGCAAAGTCGGTCTCACCAGCGCAAAAAGCGGATCTTCTTTTCGCGCCTTTCTCAGAACTACTCTTCCCCAGTCTATGGTAAAGGACATAGCAGCCAGTCTCCAGGAGGAAAGCAACTCAAGACCTTCTGGCTCAGTCTTCTAGGAAGCCTGCTACTTCTTCGGCTTCTGGGTCCTCTGCTTTGAAGAAGTCGAAGCCCTTTCGACCCGCTTCTTCCTCGAAGCCAGCCCCTCGAGGAAGAGGCTCTTTCAGAGGAGGCAAGACTCCGCTCCTTCCAAGAGCAAGAAGTGAGAGGGAAGTCCTTCAGACACCGGTAGGAGCCAGACTTCTACATTTCGCGGAAGCTTGGGAAGAGAGAGGTGCCGACGCTTGGTCTCTGGACATCGTCAAGAAGGGGTACAGAATTCCTTTCCTGTCGTTACCCCCGCTGTCTTCGACACCAAAGGATTTGTCTCCTTCGTATCAGGGAGAAAAACAGACAGTGCTTCACGATCTATTAGATCAAATGATCGAGAAGCAGGCAGTGGAACAAGTCTTCGACCGGAGTTCTCCGGGGTTCTACAACCGTCTGTTCCTAGTGCCGAAGCAGTCAGGGGGGTGGCGCCCCGTTCTGGATGTCAGCAGTATGAATCGCTTCGTTACCAAGCAGAAGTTCAAGATGGAGACACCTCAATCCGTGCTTGCAGCTTTAAGACCGGGGGATTGGATGGTCTCGTTAGACCTTCAGGACGCATACTTTCACGTCCCCATCCATCCCCGTTCAAGGAAATACCTGCGGTTTGTCCTGAAAGGGAAGATTTTCCAATTCAGGGCATCTGCTTCGGTCTCAGCACGGCGCCGATGGTGTTCACCGTTCTTATGAAGAACGTTGCGAGGTGGCTCCATCTTGCGGATATAAGGATCTCTCTCTACCTAGACGACTGGCTTATTCGAGCCTCATCGCCAGACAGGTGTCTGAAGGACCTGCACACGACTCTGTCGTTAGCGAAGTCCCTGGGACTTCTGGTGAATCTCGAGAAGTCGCATCTGACTCCTTCTCAATCCTTAGTCTATCTGGGGATTCAGATGGACTCAGTGGCTTTTCGGGCTTTTCCGTCCCAGGGGCGACAACTTCAATGCCTGGACAAAGTGTCGGCCTTTCTGGGGAAGGAAACATGCTCGGTGAGGGAATGGAATAGGGTCTGCTGGGGACCATTTCCTCACTGGAGAAGTTTGTTTCTCTGGGAAGGTTGCACCTCCGACCACTTCAGTTCTTCCTCTCAAGCAATTGGTCACGCAAACAGGATCTAGAAGAGGTCTTGCTTTTGACGGAAGAAGTGAAAAAGCACCTCAAATGGTGGTTTGGATCCAAAGAAG
This sequence comes from Macrobrachium nipponense, assembly GCF_015104395.2. Classification (NCBI taxonomy): domain Eukaryota; kingdom Metazoa; phylum Arthropoda; class Malacostraca; order Decapoda; family Palaemonidae; genus Macrobrachium; species Macrobrachium nipponense. The sequence goes on from NC_061091.1 coordinate 53,621,029, forward strand.
CTTGCGGAAGGTCTTTCGCTCAAGCTTCGGAACCCCGACCTAGTGTTGTTCTCCGACGCGTCCTCCACCGGTTGGGGAGCAACACTGGGAGGGAGAGAATGTCAGGCACCTGGAGAGGGGAACAGGTGTGTCCTGGCACATCAATCTAAAAGAACTCTCAGCGGTTTACCTCGCTCTGAGGTTCTTCGAGGAGGAAGTCTCCAGCAAAGTGGTTTCAGATAAACTCGGACAACACCACAGCCTTGGCATACCTCAGGAAACAGGGGGAACTCACTCTCATTCTCTGTTCGTCATCGCGAGGAATATCCTGATGTGGGCGAAGGCGCAAAACGTCACGATTCTGACAAGGTTTGGTGTCAGGCGTGGAAAACGTGCGAGCGGACCTTCTCAGTCGGCAAGGACAGCTTCTGCCGACGGAATGGACCCTTCATCAGGAAGTATGCCAGGCGCTATGGAAGCTGTGGGGACGTCCTCATGTGGACGTTTTCGCAACTTCCCGAACGAAGAGACTTCCGCTGTATTGCTCCCCAGTTCTGGACCCGGGAGCAGTGGCAGTAGACGCCCTACTGTGGAATTGGTCGGGATAGACGTTTACGCTTTTCCCCCATTCAAAAACAATCTCCGGGGAGTAATGAGGAAGTTCGCTGCATCAGAAGGAGCGAGAATGACCCTCATCGCCCCCTTCTGGCCAGCGGCCGACTGGTTCACGGAGGTGATGTCCTTCCTAATAGACTTTCCGAGGACTCTGCCCCTAAGGAAAGATCTACTCAGACAGCCCCACTTCGAGAGGTACCACAAAAACCTCCCCGCTCTGAGTCTGACTGCGTTCAGACTATCAAGAAGTTGGCCAGAGCGAGGGGTTTTTCAAGACCTGTGGCAACGGCGATTGCCAACGCAAGGAGGCCCTCCTCAGTCGCAGTTTACCAATCAAAGTGGGCTGTCTTTAGAAGTTGGTGCAGAAGGAAGGGCATTTCCTCCACCTCAACCTCTGTGAGCCAGATAGCAGATTTCCTTCTTCATCTTAGGAAAGAAGCGAAACTAGCCGTTCCCACGATTAAAGGCTACAGAAGCGTGCTTTCTGTGGTCTTCAGACATAGAGGACTCGACTTAGCGAATGATAAAGACATTCATGATCTCATTAGATCATTTGAGACTGTGAAAGTTCTCCAACCTAAGGTACCATCGTGGAACTTAGACGTGGTACTGAAGTTCCTCATGTCGAGTCAATTTGAACCGCTCCATTTAGCCTCGCTTAGGAATCTTACTAAGAAGACTATTTTCCTAACCGCTCTGGCGACGGCGAAGAGGGTTAGCGAAATTCAAGTCATAAGCAAGCATATTGGGTTCAAGGATCATAGTGCAGTTTGTTCCTTAAGTCCTACGTTCTTGGCAAAGAACGAGAACCCTTCCAACCCTTGGCCGAGAACGTTCGAGATCAAGGGGTTGTCGGAGCTAGTGGGACCTGAAGCTGAGAGAGTCCTGTGTCCTGTCAGGGCTCTCAAGTTTTATTTGCAGAGAACTAGAGCATGCAGAGGTTCTTCGGAGAACTTGTGGTGCTCTGTGAAAAAACCAGATCTTCCGATGTCGAAGAATGCACTGGCGTTTCTTCTTAAGAAGTACGGTTAAGGAAGCCCATGAAAAGTGTGGTGAAAGTGACATGGAGCTTCTGAAAGTGAAAGCCCACGAGTTGAGGGCTATTGCTACTTCGGTGGCTTTTCACAAGAATATGGCAATCAAAGACATTTTGAGCGCCACTTATTGGCGAAGCAATTCGGTGTTCGCTTCACACTACCTGCGGGAGGTGAAAGCAACATACGAAAATTGTTACTCGCTAGGACCATACGTCGCTGCAGAACACGTTTTGGGGGGGGCAGGAGGTAGCGCTCATCCTATCCTTTAATGGTTTAGGAGAGTTTTTAACTTGTGTTATGGTTGTGGGGTTGACCGCCTGCGGCGGATCTCCCTTCCATTAGCTTAGTCTATGTGGGATACTTTGGTAGGCTACGCCAGGTGGTTTGGTTTTTACTTCGTTGCCCTCATTTGTATGGTCTATGGTCTAGTCACGTCGTGGTCTCGCCCCTGGTTGGGACAGATCATTGGAGTTGCACCAGCTATATAGGTCTCTACCCGCTGGCAACTCTAGTAGCACAAGCAGACTTACGCGGCAGTAACCTCGAAGTCAGCTATGCTAACAGGTAAGGAATCAAGATATCAATTATCTGCATATATATGTTTCCTAAAATCTTCTATTCTGTCTACTCCCACCACCAAAGGTGGGATTCAGCTATATATATATCTGACAGGTAAGTTTCATGAACAAATGATATTGTAATGATACAATTAAGTTTGTTCATACTTACCTGGCAGTATATATAATCAAGTACCCACCCACCTCCCCTCAGGAGACAGTGGAAATAAAAAATTATGAATAGAAAATGGGAATGATTCCTGATACCCGCCTCCCAGCGGCGGGAATGGGTACTAACCACCTGACTCCCACTGCGTGTGTCGTAAGTGTTTAAATTTCTGTCGGATTCGAAAAATACAGCTATATATATATCTGCCAGGTAAGTATGAACAAACTTAATTGTATCATTACAATATCATTTTTACCTGCAGAAAAGGAGTGTTTCCCAATTTCACACTAAACATCGTCAAGCCAATGATTTAAGGATTATAATGATATAAGAGTTATGTACTTCAGTAAACTTAATGCTGAAATATTTATAGTGAAATGAACATGTAATTCTTAATATAAAATATATTCTTTCATTCCTTACAAGAGGTCATGTGTTTCATACAGTTTCGTAGCATAAATGTCATAGATGATAATGCCACCCAAAAAATTTATAGGTAGGGCTATCAATATGAAAATAACAAGCAAAAGATTAAGAATATTAATCTCTCTCTCTTATCTTCTTGTAGTCAGGTGTTGCTCACGTGATTTCTCGATAACATTATCATGATGATCACGACCCCCTCGATAGAAGAAGTCTTATGGGGGAAAAAGAATATTAAGACTTCAAAATTGTTTCTTAGATAACTTCTGGAGGAAATTTATTCATCCCATTGATTTCTCGTTTGCTACAGTCGGTACTCCTATATCCCTCTCATTATTCCTTTTTATTATATTTACGATATTTATGATTTCATAATTCTTATATCATAATTCCTAAATCATTGGCTCATTGATGTTTAGTGATGCAATTGGGAAATACTAGTTTTTTTTGGGGGGGCGGTTAAAACTGAGGTGTAATGTAAGGAGAGTTATAATTTTTTAAAGAGGTCAGGATGTGCGCAGATGTTGCTTGTGTGAACTCTTGAGAGAGACCAAGCGTTTCCAGGCCTGTGATTGGCTTATTAACAGCCAATCAGGAGCGTCGTAAGGACTGGTGCTGGACATGAGATGCACGGGTGAAGGGAATCTATTACAGTATGTAGTCACTGAATTTGTTGATTATATGAAATACAAAAGAAACCTACCATAGTCTAGCAGAGGAAATTGAAATACTGTAAGTTTCAGTAGAGGAAGGGTGAAGGACCCTTATCTTAAACTGTTGCTTTATGTGGCATTTGCCTTGTTAGCGTTTACTAACCTGTGCTACATACCCTCAATACAGTACTTGTTTAGATGCCAGAGATTTTGATCACCTTCATTGTCAGAGTTGTACATTTTGCCTTTTATCCTAGGCCACTTCTAAGTTAGGCTGTGACATACTAGAAATTGATCAAGATTTTGATATGCTTATAATAAAATTTGCAGTTTTTAAGTGGAAGCAGTATTTAGAAACTTATGATATGAAAAACACTTGGTTGTGATGGAATCACTGCTAGAGATAGGTAAAACTGAAATGACTCTTATACTAACATGACAGTTCTGCAAAATATGGATTGAGGAAACAGCCTGATGATATGAAAAGAAAACTTTTAGATAGCTACTAAGTTACCAAAGAAAGGTGAAAGGTATTTTAGAAATTAACAGGCTAGTCTTAGGAAAGGTGACCTCTAAAGATCAGTAATGTGTGGTCAGACAATTACTGTGTAGTGCATGAGATTTGAAAATCCCCTTTTGAAAGTTTTTTTTTTTTTTTTTTTTTAAATATGAAAAGGAATTTGACATTGTCCACTTCACTGTGGCATTCCTATTGAATGAGCAAATTGAAATTGTCCATGCATTAAGTAGACACAAAGTTAGTTGTCAGGTATTGGTAAAGTATTTTCCTGTACGAAATTCAGTGTTTCCCTACATAGATATTATAATGAAAAAGGTGGTCAGATTTAAAAGAGGTTTAGATTGGGGTAACAATAGAAAGTTGACAGATTTAGAATGTGGAGATGATCCTGTTTTAATCAGCCAAATAATGCAAGGTGTATAAAGCTTGCTGAGTAGATTGCATCATATCTAGGGAGGTGGGACTCAAAATAAATACCATAAGAAAACAGCTGTTCAAGAAGTTCAGCATGAAGCAAAGGGTCACTGCAGGTTTTATTTATTTATTTATTTATTTTTTTATTTTTTTTTTTCTTAGACAGCACACCTATAATAGATTCACATCAACCGTGCATCTCATGCCCAGTGCCGTTCCTTATGACGCTCCTAATTGGCTGTTGATAAGCCAATCACAGGGCTGGAAACTCGTCTCTCTTGAGAGTTCACACAAGTAACATCTACGTACATCCCGACCTCTTTCAAACATTATAACTTTCATTACACCTCAGTTTTACCTGCAGAAAAGGAGTGTTTCCCAATTTCACACTAAACATCGTCAAGCCAATGATTTAAGGATTATAATGATATAAGAGTTATGTACTTCAGTAAACTTAATGCTGAAATATTTATAGTGAAATGAACATGTAATTCTTAATATAAAATATATTCTTTCATTCCTTACAAGAGGTCATGTGTTTCATACAGTTTCGTAGCATAAATGTCATAGATGATAATGCCACCCAAAAAAATTATAGGTAGGGCTATCAATATGAAAATAACAAGCAAAAGATTAAGAATATTAATCTCTCTCTCTTATCTTCTTGTAGTCAGGTGTTGCTCACGTGATTTCTCGATAACATTATCATGATGATCACGACCCCCTCGATAGAAGAAGTCTTATGGGGGAAAAAGAATATTAAGACTTCAAAATCGTTTCTTAGATAACTTCTGGAGGAAATTTATTCATCCCATTGATTTCTCGTTTGCTACAGTCGGTACTCCTATATCCCTCTCATTATTCCTTTTTATTATATTTACGATATTTATGATTTCATAATTCTTATATCATAATTCCTAAATCATTGGCTCATTGATGTTTAGTGATGCAATTGGGAAATACTAGTTTTTTTTGGGGGGGCGGTTAAAACTGAGGTGTAATGTAAGGAGAGTTATAATTTTTTAAAGAGGTCAGGATGTGCGCAGATGTTGCTTGTGTGAACTCTTGAGAGAGACCAAGCGTTTCCAGGCCTGTGATTGGCTTATTAACAGCCAATCAGGAGCGTCGTAAGGACTGGTGCTGGACATGAGATGCACGGGTGAAGGGAATCTATTACAGTATGTAGTCACTGTGCAACAGGTATCCTCTTCAAGGAACGAATTTTAGTTTAATTAGATTAGACTTTCAGAACAGTATAGATAAGGATATAGGTCCTTTTCCATCTTACTTTGTTTTGATTATTACTGTACATGCAAGTGAACTTATTGTTCAAGAGTTTATTTTTTTCAGCAACTACAAAATGGGTAATAATATAACAAAATGATTATATGTGATTCAGTATAATGCTCAGTACAGTAGTTTTATCATGTACACATTCTCATGGAATAAGCAACATACCACTGAAGTGTGCCAAAATATAAAAAATTATAATAGTAATTATGTTTTATGAATTTTATCACAGCACTGTGATTTATATATACAAACACTAAGCTACAAATGTCCTTTAATATTTAATTCGCTCTACCTTGGAATTAATATATTTTCCTGTATACTAACCGAAAGGGAATATTTTTAGTTGATAAGAAATTCGTCGGCTCATGGGCTCGAACCATGGAACCAAGAATTCAAGACGCACAGTGATGCGCTTTACCCACAAGACTATCACATGGTAGCCTTTTTGGTAAAGCACGTCACTGTATGTCCTGAATTCTTGGTTTCATGGTTCGAGCCCATGAGCTGACGAATTTCTTAAAAACTGAAATAATTCCCCCTTGGTTAACATATATGAAAATATATTAATTCCTAGGTAGAGCAAATTAGATATTGAAGGACATTTGTAACAGATAAGAATTAAATAATAGGTAACTTCCTTCGATGAAATTGAAGGTTAGAGAATGTTGCGAAGCAAAAGTGTAAACTAAGTGTGAAAGCCTTGTCAGGTCCTGAAATATGACCTTAACTTCCAACCTAAGAAGGGATTGCACCATTATATCCTTGTATGTAATATTACTTTTGAACAGTTAGTGGGTATATTTAAGTTGTTTCTGTTTACTTTGTCAGGTTTATACCTACAACTTTACAATCATGGCAGAAGGGTCCTCACGTATGACAGAGGGGATGCTTTCCTTGTCTTGGAACAATCACAGTGCGGCCTTCACACAGACGCTTGCTACTTTAAGAGAAAAGGTGAGTTGTAGCCGTCACTACAGTTTTAAATATCGGCATACTTCCTCTCCCTTTCTTTGTATTTAACTTCATTCCTCGATTACCTGTTTCATGACTGTTTTGATATTCTCTCTTCTTTCGTATATCCAAGTCAAGTACAGTATGTGACTTTGTGCCTTTTTGCATTAGAAATTGTGTAAATTTAAGATAATGTATGTATTTCTTTCTAGATAGTATACAAACCTGAAGTCTTTTATGTTACTATAACTTGGGTGAAGGCTGTTCTGTCAAAGTAGATTGGTAATAAGGTAGGGTGAAGGCTGGTCTGTCAAAGTAGATTGGTAATAAGGTAGCTAACCAGCAGCGTAGGGAAGGGGTAGGGGTACATGCTTACTCATTCAGTAAACGGCATCACTCTTTCCTTTGGCATAAGATACAAATTTGGGGATTGGTAGAGGTAGGATTTTGATGAAAGGCTGCAGGTTTATGTATTTAGGTAGAATGCAGATTTTATTTTTCTTCCTAGGAGAATAAAAACCTCCATCTTGTATGTGGAGAAAATCCATAGACAGGAGGTATTGTCTAAGGATCATGACTGGTGTTGATCTTCCTCATGGATATATCAGCTTCCTGGTCACATATGTAAGCAGGAGAGGGATGACATCTGTAACCACCTTTACATCCTGGCATATGTGATGGCAAGGATGACAGGGCTCTGTGATAAGAGTGGCATGCTGTCCTTTGTGTTACAAGACCACTACCTCAGAAGGTGGCATGTTATTGCACAATTCCAGATAAGTATTCTGTGCTTATCACCTTCTCCCCTCTATTTAAGAGAGATGGAGGGAGTCATTTTCAGGTTATTACAATCAAGAGTAGCTCTGTTAGCAACTAACCTTTATCTGGCCTTACCAGCAAAATTCAAACTTCTGGTGCTTGGATGGAAGATAAAAAGAAGGAAAGGGTACAATTCATCCTTCTTTCATTTGACCTTTAACCAACATAAACCTTCGGGGAAATGCTTTTCTGACCTAGTGAAGCTTACGTAGCTACAAAACATGTAAAGTAACAACCAAAGGTCCAAAGGAGAAGTATTCAAGGACTTGTGGATTACATCCCTTGGGCAGAAAGATGCAAAGCTGGTGTGTCGCCACTGGACTCCTGCCCTCAGTACTTATGGCATAAAGATGACCCTCCTGAATGCTAAGGGACAGAGCAACCTCAACTTTTTTTCTCTCCCACTATAGAGCTGCCCCACTTACTAGATGACTCATACCCCCATTTGATGACTTCCAGAAGCTGGAACATGACTGTTGTGAGTTACTTCTGGAACAAGACAGTGTTCTGGTATACTTCATTCTTAGGTATGCTGGTATTAATGAACACTTGTTAACATTTGAGCTTAGGTGATCAGTCCTTTGCAGGTAGTATACCATAATATTTTAAACTTGCACGGGGCATGACAGCATTTCGTGGTTATCATCATCAACTGTACAATGTCCCAAAGGGATGGGATCAAAAAATTTATTTCTTGTCAGAACCTGACAGGTCCTCAGGTCCTAAGTGTTTGCCACAAAGTCAGGAATGAAGAAGAATGAGAGGGATCCCCATACCCTGAATTCCATAGTATGTAGGAGAGTTAGCAGTTTTTCTACTTCTTCCCAAAGCTGAGGACAGCAAGACCAACTCAAACATCTCTATTTGTGGCCACTTTCATGGGCTTGTATGGCCCGTGGTTGAGGCTACAGAGGACTAGTCACATGCCACCATAGGTTTGAGTTTGGTGGACATGGAAGTCTGTCCAAAGCTCTTCAACATTAAGGAAACCTCAACCATGTCATAAAGATGCAAGCCTTTAAGCCAGAAGAGCTGGGAATGGGCTGACTTATAGTCCTTTATTGCAGAAACAGAGGAACTTGTCGTGGTTGAGGTAGACTAGAAACTACAATCAGCTGAACAGTGTCTCCAGCCAGAAAGATTCCCATCTGACAACACCAGTCACAGAAGTTACCCAACTTTGCACGATAGACTTCTGCAGTAGGCCCCCATAGGTCCATGATGTTACCTGACATCTGTGCAATGCTGTGAAAAATGTCTTTCTCTTTCATGAGATGTTGGATAGTTTCCAGCTGTGAAGTGGAAGTGACTCCATAAACTTGGTAGTGCTTAGCTAATGTTATTGCAGAAGTAGCTTGGGCCTCTATGAGAAGGCCCATCAGATCAGGATACCCCACAGTTTGTGACCAGCAAGGATCCAAAAGGGTCATCCTGAGGCTGGAATGACCAGCACTTGATTGATTACTCAGTGGATTAGGCAGAACAGCAGAAAAGCTCAGACACTGAGGTTGTCTCATGAGAGTTGGAAGGCATCTTCCAATGCAGTCCAAGGGGTCCAGCACTGGAAAGCAGAACAGTGGGAGTTTCCTATTTAGCTGCATGTTAATCAGGTCAATCACATGTGTTTCCCAAACCTTGAACAGCTTCACTCCATATGGATGTATGAACCACAACATCCCTGTGACCTACCTTGCCAACCTGCAGAGTGAGAGAGATACTGTTCCCTTTTACTAGTGGACATTCAAGACTATGGTTTTGATGTTGCTTATCAACACACCTGGTTGTCCCATCAGTTGATCTTGAAATTTTGCATAGCCAGCAGCACAGTTCCCATCTCAAAAATGTTGGTGTGCAGGTATGTACCCCACTCGTCCTTCGATGTGTCTGAGAAAAGAAGTATTTTATATGAGTAACTTAACAAGTAGTAATTGCATAGCTATAGTTTTTAACTATTACAATGGCTTAAATTCAAAATGCACAGCAACGTTTCGATTATTTAGTTCTGGTGACATAACCGCCCACTACCAACAACACCAGGAACAATTGGGCAGATAACCTTATTCTGTTTATGTCGTCCTCGATGTAAACATAGGATTTTTGTACAAGTAACTTACCCAGCAGATATATACTTAGCTATAGACTCGGTCGTCCCGACAGAATTTCAAAACTCGCGGCACACGCGACAGGTAGGTCAGGTGATCCACCATTCCCGCCGCTGGGTGGCGGGGTCTGGAACTATTCCCGTTTTCTAAGCCATAATTTCTCTGTCGGTTGAACGGACAACACCTATTGTTCGTTCCTCCATCTTGGATTTCAACTCGTTTGCCGAGAATTTGGATTGGTTTTTTGGTGACGTATTCTGTTTTTTCTCTGGCTTGGCATACGCTTATTGTGGACTGTTTTTCGACTTTGGTTTTGACTACTCTTTCACGATGTCTGACGCTAAGGCTTCACCTATGTTTAGAGTTTGCAGTAGGGAAGATTGTAAGGTTAGGCTGCCTAAATCGGCATTAGATCCTCATAGTATTTGCGCTAAATGCAGGGAGAATGAATGTTCTTTTATTAACACCTGTGTTGAATGCGAGAACCTGTTAACGGAGGCTTGAATGGAAGGAATTATCATCATATGTTAGGAAGCTTGAGAGAGATAGAGTGAGAAAGGCTTCAGCTAGGTCATCTAGTAGATCTTGCTCCTTAGAACAAGAAGTTAACTCTCCTTCTAACAATTTTCCCTTAGCCTCAGCTGCTTCTCCCTGTTCTGAATCCAAAGATTCTTCGTCAGAGAGGGAAAATGTAAAAAGCTTCAATTAAGAAACTTCAAGCTCAGCTACGAGCTCTAAACCAAGGTAAGAGTGGTGATAGTGACTTGTTGCAGTTGTCCCCAGTGCAGTGGAGGGGGCGTCTGACCGGTTCCTCATTGCTCCTAGGCCTAGACCGCTTCCAAACTCCCAGGACCAGGGGAGGAGGAATGTCGAAAGCCGCAGGGAGGATGCAGAACATCCCCAACGGTCAGGCGTCCCTTCGGCAGATCCTGTTGTTAAGTCCCAGGCTGCCTCGGATTGCCGCAGAAAAGGCGTCCTAAGGGAGTGTTTTTCGGCCTCAGACTCTTCCTCTCCTAAACGAGGATGGAGTTCGGCCTCTCTTTCGCGCCCTTTGAAGAGAGCCTGGAAGGCTCCTAAAGGAGACGCGGCTGACTCCAGCCCAGAGCGTTTTCCCGAGGATTGGCCTTCGGGACCTAAGAAGACTAAACAGGAGGAGCCTTCTCTTCAGGATCCTACGAAGAAGTTTTTGGTTAATCTGCAAGAGCAGTTAGCTTCTCTCGTAGGCTCTTTTGCTAAGGACTCTACAAGGAGGAAGGATGTCTTGCTCCCTGTTAAGAGTTCCGCTAAGCGCCCCGCTTCGTATAGGAGAGAACCCTCACGATCTCCAGGGCGTTTATCGCCTTCGTCGAGAGACTCGTCTGATAGGAGTTGTTCTCCTGAGAGAAGAGCCCTTTCGCCCTATAGGCTGTCTTCCCCGAAGCGCCCTCTGAGACGCCGCGAATCGAGCAGAAGTCTCGATCGGTTTAGGTTCAAGGAACCGGAAAACCGATTTAGGTATCAGGATCCTTTGGGTCTGCAGGACCAGGAGCCAGACAGGCGCAAAGAGGCAGCAAGACGCAAGAAAGGGCGTCAAGAGCCTCTTAGAACACAGGATTCAGGACGTCAGGATTCTGCTAGAAGGCAGGAATCAGGACGCTATGAGCCAGGACGCCATGAGTCAGGGCGCCAGGAGTCAGGGCGCCAGGAGTCAGGGCGCCAGGAGTTAATACGCCAGGAGGCAGGACGCCAGGAGTACGTTAGGCGTCAAGTGTTAGGGCGCCAAGAGCCTGTTAAGCGTCAGGAATCAGGACGCGGGGATCTTTTCAAGCGCCCTGAATCAGGACGCCAGGAGCCTAGCAAGCGCCACGAACCTGGCGAACCTAGACAACAAGAGTCTAGTAGGCGCAAGAGTGTTTCCGACAGGCAGGAGCCTCACTCTTCGTATAGAAGTGCTAATGTTCCGCGCTCCCCTTCTCGGGAAAGGAGTTCTTCTCCCGGGAAGAGCCAGATCACTCCAAAACGGTCTCCTTCTGTGGATCAGTTGGACCAGGTATCGGAAGACGAAGAGCCAGTAGATGTAGCAGTTTCTGACTACAAGAGACTTTCTCTTTTGCTGCTAAAGGAGTTCGGAGACTCCCTTCATCCTGCGGACCCTCCTTCACCAGGATCGTTGATGTCTAGCACTAAAGCTCTCAAGTCGTCTTCCTTCGTCAAGATGCGCCCCGCTCTTTGTATGAAAAAGGCATTAAAGACTTTTTCAGAGTGGTTGACTTCCAGAAGGGAAGCGGGCAAGACAGTTTTTTCCTGCCCTCCTTCCAAGTTAACAGGCAAACCAGGAAGGTGGTACGAGACCAAAGAACCTATGGGGTTAGGTCTTCCTTCTTCCGCAGATGCGGATTTTGCTTCCTTAGTGGACTCTTCTAGGAGGAAGTCGTTGCTGTCTGCTAAGGCAACTTGGGGCATGTGTGAGCTAGACCACCTTCTAAATGGCCTCTTTAAAACCCTAGAAGTCTTCAATTTTATGGACTGGGCTTTGGGAGCGTTAGCGAAGAGAGCTCAGGACACTGACTTTGTTTCCATGGAGGAACTTTCGAGCGTCCTGGCTTGCCTGGACAGAGCGGTCATGGACGGTTCTGTTGAAGTTGCCTCTCTTTTTGGAACGGGAGTATTAAAGAAGAGATCTGTCTTTAGCTCTTTCTTAGCAAGAGCAGTATCACCTTTGCAAAGGACATCTCTTCTTTTTGCACCGTTATCCCCGCACCTATTTCCACAAGAGACTGTTAGAGAGGTTTCTAAATCTCTTATGGAGAAGGCAACTCAGGATCTCCTCACGCACTCAGCCAAGAAGTTTAGGCCGGCAGTGCCTATAGAGAAAAAAGAGAGACCCTCTTTTGTACAGCCCTTTTGAGGTGCCTCCTCTTCTAGAGCCCCTCTTAGAGGTCGCAGACCAGATAGAAGGAGTAGACCATCTAGAAGGTCCTTCGGGAAGTCTAGATGAGCAGGAAGTCCTCCAGACGAAAGTAGGCGCCAGGCTACTCCACTTTGCCAAAGTCTGGGCGCAGAAGGGAGCGGACTCCTGGTCCCTCTCTATCCTGAAAAAAGGATACTTGATCCCCTTCAGGGAAAATCCTCCCTTGACGACAACTCCAAGGGAGTTGACCGCAAGATACTCGGATCCGGTCCGAAAGCTTGCTATGTTGCAAGCAGTGGAACAGATGATTTCCAAGGAAGCGGTAGAACTGGTTCAAGATCTCCAGTCTCCAGGATTCTACAATCGGCTATTCCTGGTACCGAAAGCATCGGGGGGATGGAGACCGGTTCTAGACGTCAGTGCCCTGAATTTCTTTGTATTGAAGAAGAAATTTTCAATGGAGACGTCTTCCTCTGTTGTATCTGCTCTTCGTCCAGGGGACTGGATGGTGTCCCTGGACCTTCAGGATGCGTATTTCCATGTGCCAATTCATCCGGCAGCAAGGAAGTATCTGAGGTTCATGTTCCAAGGGAAAGTGTTCCAGTTCCGAGCGATGTGCTTCGGACTTTCGACTGCCCCTCAAGTCTTTACACTGCCCCTCAAGTCTTTACGGACATCATGAAGAATGTAGCTTATTGGCTACATCTGGAAGGGATCAGGATCTCGTTATATCTGGACGATTGGCTAATAAGAGCCCAATCGGAGAAAAAATGTCTGGAGGACCTATTAGTTACTCTAAAGTTGACAAAGTCCTTAGGACTTTTAGTAAATCACGAGAAATCCATGCTGACTCCCCAGCAGAGTATTGTCTATCTGGGGATTCAGATGGATCTCGGGATTTTCTAGCGTATCCTTCGCAGGAAAGGAGAGAACGCTGCTTAGAAAAGGTCAGTCTTCTTCTTAAGGATAAGCAAGATCTAAAGATTTAAGGTAAAGAACCTATTGTTCCGCGACGAGGGGGGGAATGGGATGAGGCTTACTGGGGACCCTTCTAATCGATGGTGGAAACAGTTCGTTTCCTTAGGAAGACTTCACCTACGACCCCTTCAATTTTATCTGAAGAAGTGGGATTGGAAGTCCAACAATCTAGGAGATACATTTCCAATCTCAAAAGGGATCAAGGAGAATATCCGTTGGTGGTTAGATCCACAGAAAACTAAGCAAGGGAACTCTCCCTTCGCTTACAGAACCCTCGCCTAGCGTTGTTTTGCAGACGCCTCAGATTCAGGGTGGGGAGCGACCCTAGGTTCGGAAGAAGTGTCAGGCACTTGGGAAGGAGAACAAGTGTCCTGGCACATAAAACAAGGAAAGAGCTAACAGCCATTCATCTAGCTTTGTTTCATTTCGAGGAACAGGTCTCAGGTCTGGGATTTCAGATTCACTCGGACAACACAACAGCCCTCGCTTATATAAAGAAACAAGGGGGGACGCATTCCTTTTCCCTGTACGAATCAGCAAAGGATCTGCTGATTTGGGCTCAAGAAAGGAAGATCTCTCTCCTCACAAGGTTTGTGCAGGGAGAGAAAAATGTCCGGGCAGATCTGTTAAGCAGAAAAGAACAAGTCCTACCCACGGAATGGACTCTCAATCCTCAGATTTGCCAACAACTTTGGCATCTGTGGGGAAGGCCCAATATAGACCTGTTCGCGACCAAGAATCACAGATATGAAACCTATTGCTCCCGATATCGGATCTCAAGCAGTAGCAGTAGACAGCTTTCTGCTAGATTGGACGGGTGGGCTTGGACGCATACGCCTTCCTTATCCTTTCAAGATAGTAGGAGAAGTATTGAGGAAGTTCGCTTGCTCGGAAGGAACAAGAATGACCCTCATCGCTCCCTTCTGGCCGGCTCTCGATTGGTTCACAGAGGTGCTGGAGTGGTTAGTGGATTTTCCAAGATCGCTTCCACTAAGGAACGATCTTCTCAAACAACCCACTTCGACAGGTTTCACAAAAACCTCCCCGCTCTAAGTCTGACCGCCTTCAGACTGTCGAAGGACTTGTCAGAGCAAGGGGCTTTTCACGAGAAGTGGCGAAGGCTATTGCAAGAGCCAGAAGAGTCTCCACTTCTAAAGTATATCAGTCGAAGTGGGAGTTGTTTAGAAGATGGTGTAAGGGAAAGAAAATATCCTCCTCCAGTACCTCTGTAACTGAAATCGCAGATTTTCTCCTATATTTGAGAAAAGACTGTAACCTGGCAGTTTCAACAGTGAAGGGTTACAGAAGTATGCTGGCCTCAGTTTTTCGACATAGAGGAATAGATCTGACGAATAATAAAGATCTCATGACCTTATAAGGTCTTTTGAGACCACGAAAGAACATGTAATCAAGAAGCCTAGCCTGGAACTTGGATGTGGTCCTCAAGTTCCTAATGTCGGAAAAATTTGTACCGTCTCAACGCAGAGCTTGCGTTTAGAGGACTTAAACGAGAACGTCATTATTACCTTTTTTGCGTTAGCAACAGGCCAAGGAGAATTAGCGAGTTGCAAGCTTTGGAAGGTAAAGTGGGGTTTAATGAAAGGATTTCAGCGGATTTGCTCCCTTTTAAAACCATTTTTTCTAGCAAAAAATGAAAATCCCACCTCAAAGCACCTTGGCCCAGAACGGCTTTGGAGATAAAAGGACTAGCTTCATTAACAGGGAGAGAACTAGAAAGGACTTTGTGTCCAGTCAGGGCACTCAAGTTCTACCTGGAGAAGAAGAAGTTGCTGAAAGGTGCAGAAGAAAGTCTTTGGTGCTCTGTAAGAGATCCGAAAAGAGCGATTTCTAAGAACGGCCCTTACATACTTCATAAAAGATGTAATAAGGGAAGCTCACTTAAGTGCGAAGAAGAGCATCTCAAGGTTCTCAGAGTGAGAGCTCATGAAGTGAGAGCCATAGCTACGTCTATGGCATTTCACAAAACATGGTCGCTTCAGGCTCTTATAGAGTCGACATTTTGGAGATGTAATTCGGTGTTCACCTCGAATTACCTAAGAGACGTTAAAATTTCGTACGAAAAGTGCTTTGCTCTGGGAGCGTATGTTTCGGCGATTTCAGTGCTGGGAGAAGGGGCTGAGGCTAATCCTTCCTATTTAGTTTAAGGCTTAAATTACTGTTTATTGGTGGTTGTTTTTATTGGTTAATTGTCAGAGGGAATAGGGAACCCTCTTACAATTCATAGATTGTAACAATACTAACATGGTCAGGTGATCGGGATTGGCTTCAGTGCTCTTTGTGATTTGTTTAATAACCTTAACTCTGTCATGTAAGAGGGCGAGTCTCCATTGATATGACAAAAGGTCAAGGCTCTACCATGTAAGTGGGTCAGCCCCCATTGGTACGATCCAGTATAGGCTCTGTCGCGTAAGCGGGCTAGCCCCCATTGACACGATCCAAAGAGTTATTCAACCATAGGTTCATTCCTCGTTGAAACTCTTGAGGCAAGCAGACTCTCGACAGTAGTCATGAAGTCTTCAGCCCAATAAGGTAGGAACTATGGATTATGTTATCCAAGAACATAGGTTGTTTTTTCCCTGTTTTTTAATGTATTTAGTTTAAGTATTATTTTGTTTTTAGCTGTCTCTTGCCCGCCACCAAGGGTGCCAATCAGCTAAGTATATATCTGCTGGGTAAGTTACTTGTACAAAAATGATATTGTTAAGATACAATAAAGTTTTGTACATACTTACCTGGCAGATATATACGATTAATGGCCCACCCAGCCTCCCCTCAGGAGACAGGTGGAAGAGAAATTATGGCTTAGAAAACGGGAATAGTTCCAGACCCCGCCACCCAGCGGCGGGAATGGTGGATCACCTGACCTACCTGTCGCGTGTGCCGCGAGTTTTGAAATTCTGTCGGGACGACCGAGTCTATAGCTAAGTATATATCTGCCAGGTAAGTATGTACAAAACTTTATTGTATCTTAACAATATCATGTTTGTGGCAGCTTATTTCATCATTTGCCCGTTGTATAACTGGAATTTGGTGATGTATTATTGCTGATTTTGAGAAACTTTCAAGCCTATAACTTCAGGGTCAATATTTTCTAGGTAAAGACTGATTTCTTATTTATCCTGGCTATGGTTAAGAGAGTACAGTAGTTGTTGGGGAGATTAACAGCCTCTCATTTGATGTTTGGCACTAGGGGATGGGGATCAGTTACACACGAGTTTGTCCCAGGATTCATGACGAAGACTCAGAATGCATCTGTTAGTGACGTCAGATTTGAGTCCTTTTCAATCCCCTCCTCAGAGAACTTTTTTGGTAGTAATCGAGATTAGATGTTACCATGTCCAGTTAGGATACTCCAGTGCTATCTGAAGAGAACTCAACATTTCAGGACTAAGAGTCGATGCCTCTCCATTAGCACTGTACTCATCATCTGGTGAGGAAAACGGGGCATGGTCCGGTCGAGAGCTCACAAGGTTAGGGGCATAACCCCATCCCTTGAATTCCAGAAGAACTTGTCAGTTCAACAGGTATTTTGGGTAGAGATGTGGTGGCATTAGACCACATTCATCTTGTTCGGCCTTCAGGATGTTGCCCACATGCCCTTGGACACGTTTTCCTTGGACCATGTGGTGGCTACCCAACAAGTTGTGTAGTTCCCTTTTTCCCTAATGGGAACGAATGGTATCTTGTCTAAGGTATTCAGTAAGCGAGAGATTGTGTGTAAGTGACTGATCTCCTGCCTTTTCTCTTTCACCTTTCTGTCGTAGGACAGAGTCAGGTAGCTAGCCGGTACATGCTGGATGGAGGTGGATCGCAAGTGAGTTGCATGTGTTTCCTGTCCATCATCTTTATTTTAGTAGATTGATTGGATGCATGTCCCCCCCTCTCTCTTGACAAGGGGAGAGAGGGATAGACAATGAAACAAACCTGATGGTTTTTAAAGCAAGATTTATTGTCTCCGTCACATACTACTGTTTCTTTTAGCTCCAAGGAGATAATGAAAACAAACTTCTTACTTTATGCCCAGAAGTCTAGCAGTTGTATCATCCCATATGTTCAAGAGACTAGAGATGTGGGGTTCCCTCCTCTGCTCTTCCAGACCAGGAAGGTGTTCCCAAGTGGATAGAACCAACCAGCCGGTTCAGAGAGTACCCAGACTCCTCCCACTAATGGGTAAATCTCCTATGTAAAGAACAACAGTTTGTATTTTTGTAGGAACATATAGGAAATTTTAAGTAGTAATTTGTATTTTTGTACATGCAACTTCCCCGGCAGATATATACTTAGCTATAGTCTCTGACGTCCCGACAGAATTCAAAACTCGCGGCACACGTGGCAGGTAGGTCAGGTGACCAGCCCACTCCCGCCGCTGGGTGGCGGGAATAGGAACCATTCCCGTTTTCTAACCAGAATTTTTCTGTCGCTGGTAGCAACAACACCGTTGTTGGTACCTCCTGCTTTGGAATTCTTTTCTCGTTGGCCGAGGATTATCTGTTTGACCTTTGGTGATGTACATTGATCTTTGGTTTTGGCATACGCTTATCGTGGACCGTTTTTTGGATTTTGGTTTGGATACTCTTTAAAATGTCTGACGTGGTACCTGTATTTAGAGTGTGTACGAAAGAAGAATGTAAGGTGAGGCTACCGAAAGCATCGGTGGATCCTCACACGGTCTGTAAAAAATGTAGGGGGAATGATTGTTCTGCAACTAACACCTGTCTGGAATGTGAGGGTTTAACGGAAGTGGAATGGAAGACCTTGGCTTCTTATGTAAGGAAACTTGAGAAAGATAGAGTTAGGAGGGCTTCCATCAGAAGCTCAAGTAGATCCTGCTCTATTGAGCAGGAAGTAGCTCCTAACTCTTCTGTTAATTCACCTGCTCATAGTTTGGTTTCAGCCCCTTCCCCCAGCAGCGAACCTGTAGATGCGTCTACGGAAATGGCTGCAATGAGAGCCTCAATAATCAACTTGAAATCACAACTGCAAGCAATGAAGGAGACAGGTAAGCGCAGTGATGTGTGCAGTGATTTGTGCAGTGTCCCCAGTGAAGTGGAGGGGGCGTCTGACCGACTCCGCATTGCTCCTAGGCCTAGACCTCTTTCAGACTCCCATGACCAAGGGAGGAGGAATGTCGAAAGCCGCAAGGGGGATGTAGAGTATTCCCAACGGTCAGGCGTCCCTTCGGCAGATCCTGTAGCCGCTTCCCAGGCTGCCAAGGACAGCTACTGCAAAAGCGTCCTCAGGAAGTGCTTTTCGGACTCAGACTCTTCGTCCCCAAGAAGAGGATGGAGTTCTGCCTCTAAGTCGCGTCCTCTTAAGAGAACCTGGAAAACGCCAGCAAGCGAAGCGTTGCATTCCAGTCCTGAACCTTTTCCGGAGTATTCTCCTGCTCGTAAGAAGAGAGCTACGAGATCTCCTGACTCTTCTCCGGAAGGTTTCACACACAAGACGAAGGAAGTCTTGGTAGGACTCCAGCAGCAGTTGTCTGCCTTAGTAGGAGTTCTTTCTGAAGGCTCTTCTAGGAAGAAAGACGTTTCTCTTCCCATCAAGAGTTCTATTAGGAGAGCCTCAGAGAGTAGGCGCCCTGGCGTTAGCAGACGCTCCTCGCCTGAAAGGTTTTCGTCCCCAGCGAGACCTTCTTCAGTTGGATATGACAGGACTCGTGTGTCCTCTCCTGCTAAGATCGCTAATCGGAAACTCCCTACGAGCAAGAGTTCTCCCAGGAGTTTTTCTAGAGGCGATTACGCCTCTCATGGCAAGTATCAGGAGCCTGATTCGCGGATTTCTCGTGAGAGAATTCGTTCGGCTAAGAGCTCCGGGAGAGAAGAGAGCCCCTCTCTTTTCAGAGCTCCGCAAGAAGGAAGGAGCGTTCGTTCGTCCTCTAGACTGTTCCCGAAGGAACAACCCTCTCCCTCCGGCAAGTACCCAGGAATCAGGAGTCCCGTAGGATCTTATAGATATCCTTCTAAGGACGCAAGAGTATCGCCGTATAGGCACCCCAATTTTGACAAGTGTTCTTCGCCTCCCAGGAGGTATAGGAGAGAATCTAGCGCCTCTCCGAATGGACGCAAAGGGAAAAGGAGCTATTCGCCTGCTAGACGCAGTTACCAGGACGCAAGCGTCTCCGCTACTGGACTACGGGAACAAAGGGTTCTCCTTTCTCCTCGCAGGCGCATTTCGCCTTCCAGGCGTCCTCATCAGAACGCAAATGCCTCTCCTTCTTGGACCAGGCATACTCACCAGGACGCAAGCGCCTCTCCTTCTTGGCCCAGGCGCACTCACCAGGACGCAAGCGCCTCTCCTTCTTGGCGCCAGGAACAGGATGTTCTCCTTTCTCCTCGCAGGCGCTCTTCGCCTCACAGGCGTCTGATTCAGGACGCAAGCACCTCTCCTAGCAGGCGCAAGGAGGAGAGCAGAAGCCCGAGTATAGGGAAGCTCCAGGACTCGTGCAGGAAGGAGGATAGAAACAAGGTTTCGGATATCCAACAAGGGGACATTGATTCTCCTACAGATAGGATTCACGAGAGAAAAAGGCTTCTTTCTCCGGATCGGTCTCCTGAAAAGGCAAAGCCCTCTTCGCCTGCATTCCAAAGATGCAGGAGTTTCGGACTATAAGAGACTTGCTTCTCTTTTGTTGCAAGTGTTTGGAGACTCGCTACGCCCGTCGGATCCCCCTTCTCCGGGATCTTTATTATCTAGCACGAAACTGTCGAAGTCCTCCTCCTTCGTCAGGATGACCCCTACTCTTTCTATGAGAAAGTCTCTGAAGAGCCTCGAGAGCTGGCTCAGATCTAAGAAGGAAGCGGGGAAGACGGTATTCGCTTGTCCTCCTTCCAAGCTGACAGGAAACCCAGGTATGTGGTATGACACCAAGGAGCCAATGGGCCTGGGACTCCCTTCGTCCTCAGATGCGGACTTTTCCGCTCTTGTAGATTCTTCAAGACGACGCTCTCTGCATTCTGCAAAAGCCTCTTGGGGAATGTGTGAGGTTGATCATCTCATCAAGGGATTGTTCAAGACTCTCGAAGTCTTTAACTTCATGGACTGGGCTTTGGGAGCTTTAGCCAAGAAGTCTCAAGAACCAGACTTCGTTACCATGGAAGTTGGGCAGCGTATTAACTTGCCTAGACAAGGCGGTTATGGATGGCTCCAATGAAGTGGCATCCCTTTTTGGATCCTGTATATTGAAGAAGAGGGCAGTGTTTAGCTCCTTCTTAACGAAATCTGTTTTCGCCCTCTGCAGAGATCCTCCCTGTTATAACGCCGCCCTCTCTAGTCACCTTTTTCCTCAGGAAATAGTGAGGGATATATCGAAGACGTTATCAGAAAAGGCCACACAGGACCTGTTGGCCCAGTCAGCTAAAAGGCTAAAACCTGCTGTTCAGGTTTCGAAGAAGGAGAAAGTTCCCTTCCAGCAGCCCTTTCGGGGAAGGGCTGCCCCTAGATCTTCTCTCAGGAGTAGACAATCGGAGAAGAGAGGAAGGTCTTCTCGAAGGCCGTTCGTCAAGACCCAGTGAGACTGCGGTCCTCCAGACAAAAGTGGGTGCCAGGCTTCTAAACTTGTACGAACTTGGCACAGAAAGGTGCCGATGCCTGGTCCCTATCCATCCTAAAGAAAGGATATTTAATCCCCTTCAGGGAAAAACCTCCCTTGACTACAACTCCAAGGGAGTTGACAGCAAACTACAAGGATTCTGTCAAGAAACAAGCCCTTCTACATCTCGTGGAGCAGATGCTTTACAAGGAAGCCATAGAGGAAGTAAAAGATCTCTCTTCTCAGGGGTTTTACAATCGACCTTGGGCTTGGTTCCGAAAAGTTCAGGAGGTTGGAGGCCAGTTCTGGACGTGAGCGCCCTGAACGTGTTTCGCTAGCAAAGAGGAAGTTCACGATGGAGACGACATCCTCGGTGTTAGCAGCACTGCGCCAGGGGACTGGATGGTATCCCGACCTGCAGGATGCTTATTTCCACGTGCCAATACACCCGTCTTCCAGGAAATACCTCAAATTTATGGCTCAAGGAAGAGTATTTCAATTTCGGGCCCTATGCTTCAGACTCTCAACAGCCCCGCAAGTATTCACAGGACTGATGAAAAATGTGGCTCACTGTCTTCATCTCGAAGGGATTCGAATATCCTTGTATCTAGACGACTGGCTGATACGAGCACAGTCGCGAGTCAGATGTCTGGAGGACTTAAAGCTGACACTGGAGTTAACACAGTCCTTGGGACTGTTAGTAAACCTCGAGAAATCCCAGATGATTCCCCAGCAGAACATTGTTTATCTGGGGATTCGGATGGATTCTCGGGGTTTTCATGTATTTCCATCACAGGAAAGACAGAACCGCTGCTTGGAAAAAGTAGCAACCTTCCTAGAGAAAGAACAATGTTCCGCGAGGGAATGGATGAGTCTTCTGGGGACCCTTTCCTCGTTGGAACAGTTCATTTCTCTAGGAAGGCTTCACCTAAGGCCTTTACAGTTCTATCTAAGAGAACATTGGGATCAGAGATCCCAGAATCTGTCCGATTCCTTCCAGATCACGAAGGAAATAAAGGAAGACCTTCGTTGGTGGATGAATCCGTGCAGGATCAACGAAGGAGTATCCCTTCAGTTCCGAACCCTCGGCTAGTGTTGTATTCCGACGCCTCAGATGCGGGGTGGGGAGCCACCCTAGGGACGAGAGAAGTGTCAGGCACCTGGAGGGGAGAACAGGTGTCCTGGCACATCAATATGAAGGAATTAACAGCGATTCACCTGTCTCTCATACACTTCAAGGCTCAGATCTCAGGTTCAGTCCTACAGATCAATTCGGACAACACAACAGCCTTAGCTTACATCAAGAAGCAAGGAGGGACGCACTCGTTCTCCCTTTACAAAAAAGCAAGAGAACTACTGCTTTGGGCAGAAGAGAGAAGAATCACTCTCCTGACGAGATTCATTCAAGGGGACAAAGATGTAAGAGCCGACCTTCTGAGCAGGAGAGACCAAGTACTGCCTACAGAATGGACGTTGCATCAGGAGGTATGCAACAGACTATGAAACCTCTGGGGGAGATCAAATATAGATCTTTTTGCCACCCATTGGAACAGCAGGCTGGAAAGTTACTGCTCCCCGATCGCCGACCCAAGGGCGATTTCGGTGGACGGCCTTCTCCTCGATTGGTCCGGAATAGACGGGTATGCTTTTCCTCCGTTCAAGATCATATTGGAAGTAGTAAGGAAGTTTGCAGTAGCAGAGGGAGCCAAACTGACCCTCATAGCCCCGTTCTGGCCAGCGCAAAACTGGTACACAGAGGTACTGGGATGGATAGTAGACTTTCCGAGATCTCTCCCAAACAGGAGCGATCTTCTCAGACAACCCCACTTCGACAGGTATCACAAAAACCTGCCCGCTCTTGCTCTAACTGCCTTCAGACTATTGAAGGACTTGTCAGAACGAGAGGTTTTTCTCGAGAAGTTGCGAAAGCGATCGCAAGAGCAAGGAGACCATCTACTATTCGAGTCTACCAGTCGAAGTGGGATGTGTTTCGCAGATGGTGTAGGACTCAGAAGATATCCTCTTCCAGTACCTCTGTGACAGATATAGCTGATTTCCTCCTTTACTTGAAGGAAAAATGTAATCTAGTAGTCTCTACAATTAATGGCTATAAAAGTATGCTATCGTCAGTCTTCAGGCATAGAGGCCTTAACATTGGGGAAGACAAAGATTTACATGATCTGATTAAATCCTTCGAGACTTCAAAGAACAGAGGTATTAGAGCACCTAGTTGGAACTTGGATGTGGTCCTAAAGTACTTGATGACCCCCAAATTCGAACCTCCCCGTAAGGCTACGTTCAGAGATCTGACAAGGAAGTCTTTATTCTTGGTCGCGCTAGCCTCAGCAAAAAGAGTAAGTGAACTACAAGCCTTAGAACATAATGTTGGCTTCAGGAACGACTCGGCGTTCTGTTCCTTCAAACCGATGTTTTTGGCGAAGAATGAAAACCCTTCGAAACTTGGCTAGAACCTTCGAGGTAAAAGGACTTTCGTCTCTAGTAGGTACAGAGCGAGAAAGGGCTCTTTGCCCAGTTAGAAGCCTTAAGTTCTACTTTAGAAAGGAAGAACGAACTAAAAGGGGAGTAAGGAGAGTTTATGGTGCTCAGTTAGAGATCCCGGAAGACAGATCTCAAAAAATGCTCAGGCGTTCTTCATCAGAGATGTAATCAAGGAAGCCCATTTAGCGCGTAAAGAAGAACAACTGGACCTCCTTAGAGTTAAAGCTCACGAGGTAAGAGCAGTCGCTACCTCTTTGGCATTCCACAAGAACTTGTCGATACAGACTGTAGTGGAGTCAACTTTTTGGAGATGCAATTCAGTCTTTGCATCCCATTACTTGAGAGACATTCAAGTGACGTACGACAAATGCTTTACTCTAGGAGCGTACATATCTGCGGATTCGTTGCTGGGACAGAGAGCTGAACCCAATCCTTTTTAGTTTTATTAGGTTAGGGTTTTTAATGGTTTTTTGGTGCGTTTAATTGGTCGATTGGAAGAGGGTGCAGGAGTTGACCCCTTTCAAATCGTAGTTCTAACATGTTAGTGTGGTCAGGTGATCGGGATTGGTCGTTATGCTCCTTGTAGTGTCTTAATTACCTAAAGCTCTATCTGTTAAAGAGGTTAGCCCCGTTGGTATGATACAGGTCAAGGTTTGTCTGCCATGTAAGTGGGTCAGAACCCCCATTGGTACGATCCAAGAAAAGGCTCTGTTCCATGTAAGCGGGTAAGCCCCCATTGGCATGATCCGAAAGGGTTATCAGTCACAGGTCTCATCCTCTCTGAAACTCTGATGGCAAGCAGACTCATAGACAGTATCAATGAAGTCTTCTTCCATATCAGGTAGGAACCAAGGTTGTTTTTTAATATACCTACAACGTTTCCCCGTTTTTATATTCATAAATAATTAGTATGTAACTGTCTCTTGCCCTCCACCAAGGGTGTCAATCAGCTAAGTATATATCTGCCGGGGAAGTTGCATGTACAAAAATGATATTGTTAGTATACAATAAAGTTTTGTACATACTTACCCGGCAGATATATACGATTAATGGCCCGCCCAGCCTCCCCTCAGGAGACAGGTGGAAGAGAAAAATTCTGGTTAGAAAATGGGAATGGTTCCTATTCCCGCCACCCAGCGGCGGGAGTGGGCTGGTCACCTGACCTACCTGCCGCGTGTGCCGCGAGTTTTGAATTCTGTCGGGACGTCAGAGACTATAGCTAAGTATATATCTGCCGGGTAAGTATGTACAAAACTTTATTGTATACTAACAATATCATTTTTATTAGTACTATACAAACTTTTAATTCTTTACATTAGTGGCCCATTTCAGCCACCTCTCACTCTGGTATCTGGACTGGAAAGCAAAGTGGGATGTATATCAAAAGGTGTGTAGAGCTTCTCCCTACCTCTCGATATTTAATAACCTTGTCTGAAATTTACGTAGCCTTCCCAGCTTGTGTTCGGAGGCTAAATCCCTATTTAAGAACTTCATATTTGTATAGTAGGAAAAAAAGCAAATTACAGTAGAACCTCAAACCTCGAAACTAATACGTTCCAGAAGAAGCATTGAGATGCAATTCAGTTGAAATTTGAATAAATTTTTTCCATAAGAAATAGTAACTGAAAATGGATTAATCCATTCTTGACCACCACAAACTACCCTAACCATGCCTTTTATATTTT
This sequence comes from Macrobrachium nipponense, assembly GCF_015104395.2. Classification (NCBI taxonomy): domain Eukaryota; kingdom Metazoa; phylum Arthropoda; class Malacostraca; order Decapoda; family Palaemonidae; genus Macrobrachium; species Macrobrachium nipponense. The sequence goes on from NC_061091.1 coordinate 53,646,165, forward strand.
TAAGTAAATGTATATTGCATAAAAAACTGCCCTACATCCAGTACAGCCATATTACAGATGGTTGACCGAATGCAATAGGCTAGGCTGGGTATAGTACGTATGTGCTGTAATGGGTAGGCACAGAACTTGCTAATAATAAAATATTGAAAAAGTCTTAATTATTACAGTAAATTAATAAGATATTAAAAATAAGATGCTAAATTAGTCAAACAAATGCCTCTTTCATACTTTTCAATAATCTCCTTAAGTCTAATTGTGGTTCTTACTGTTTTCCTCTTCTGCTTGTCTGCAATGGTTGCCTTGGGACCCATGATTAAATCAAAATACAGTACAGAAAGCCACGAAATTGAAGGAAAAATTCCTGTACAAGAGTGTATTTGCTCAAAACAATAGAAGCAAAGTGTGCTGGCTTTAAACAACAATGCCAACTAGCGGCAACTGACTGAAACACTTTTGTTTACAAAAATCTTATGGTTCATTGGGTCGGATTCCAGTTTTTGGTTCAAACTCTAATGCAAAATTAGTAATCTAAATTTCATGTCAAAATCCAATTATGTCAACTTCTATTACAGTCAAGGACCAGGGTTCTACTATACTTTAAAAATTTAATATTTTTGGGGGAGAGACTTGCAGAACTCCCACAAGGAGTAGCCCTGGTTGCTTCCCCAAGACCATTCCACTCATGAATGAGCCTCTGTCATTGCAAAAATGCCTCTTCAGCTCTGCCTCATGCATTTTGTAGGCAATGGACTACCAGTAGAATTCATGACAAGACGGATCCTCTGTTGAAGTAGAGGAAGACACAGTAACCTGACCCTGCCCCTGCTCAGAGGATCATCACAGGTGATCGGAATAAGTTCCAGACACTGAGTCACAGTTCAGAGGAACCAAAGATGATAAAAAGTTATTACCTTCACTACCTCCATGCCTTGAAATGGAAGTCTTATCTGTCAGATGGCCATAAAACCTGTATGAGGTGCATGCCAGGGTGACCCTAGGCTGCACACACACTGACACAGACCAGGCTGAGAACAGACTAGGCTGGTACCACACAGTCATATAACCAAGAAGGGTTAGGATGGGCCCTCCACTTCTGAGAAGGACATGTAGGTAAAAGGGAGTGACCAGGTTCCTGCACCAGGGACCAAGCATGACTGCACCCATGCAGCAGACATTGGTCATGAGCAGACTCAGTCACTGATCCATTGCACTACCCACAATCACCTTACCTTTCAAATGGGTACTGGGATCATTATCACTTTTAACAGGTAGCAGTTGTGTGAAATCTTCTTTAGCTTCTTGCATAAGGCATCTTTTCAGGACCTTACTCACACACTTCTACCGACCTAGAGATGGGGAAGAGGAAGACGATGACAAAGAGATGGATGGCAAAGCATGGCAACTCCTCTTTGACCTCCCACAACCAAAGGTGTCTCCATCCTCAACCACATCTGCCAAGACAGACATCCTAACCAAAGGGAGAGGAGCAGGGAATGCCAGGGCAGCTGCTTCAGGAGTAGCATTTTTATTTCTGAATGCAGTGTACTCTGCCTTGGATTGATAAACAAAGGAAAACCAGAGCTTAAGCAATTGGGTTGACTGAGACTAATGTAGCCGGAGAACCTTTAAACAGTGCCAATTGTTGAAGGAATTTTTTCAGGAAGGAAGCCTTTGTCTCATGTGGATGAGTCAGAGTTAATGGAGAAGAGAGGACTGAAGCAGGAGTTGTGGGAATAGCAGTAACCAAAATCACACCAGGAACAGCATAGGCCAAGGAAAATGGTGGATAGCCATCTGTAGTCTGCATGCAACCTCTGGTTCAAGCAAGGGAAGAGTGGTTGAACACTTTAGCTGTAGAAGCATCAGGATTCAAGTCATGCACTCTGAATACAATGGCTTGACCTTCTTAGAGTTCTTTCTCATCAATCTATGCTTTTTTCCACTGGCAGACGATCAAGAGTTACACTTGACACATTTCAAGGATGGCTTACATTCCTGACCTCTGCAAGCATTACATAAAGAATGTTGATAGACATTAGAAGCAACATGAAACTACCGCACACACTACAACATTCGGGACATATATGCAGACATTATTTTGAGGCAGATAATATCTAGTACAATTATCCTTAACCAAAGTGAACCAATGCAAACGAACAAGTCAGAATTATCAACAATTCAAAACAAAACACTTAGACCAAAGCTTCAGCAACAATCACGATGGAAAATCTTCAGGAATGCTTGCATAATGAGACAGCTGTAGAAAAAATGGCACTCTTTGCTGAAGAAGTGGGTGTATCTCCCACCTCCCTCACTCACCTGATGCTAGTTAACTAACTACCAGGGTACCAGGGTTGACTGGCATGACCAACTTTTGCTGAAGGTATTTCCATTTAAAACACAGCTCTCTATTCTTGTAGGAATGAAGTGCATTCTAAAGAAAGTACAAAGATAATATGCATGAGGTTTGTTATTTACCTTGCACTCAAAGCAGTAAGATTTTTTTTTTTATAAAATCTTTTAAAAACTTGAATACTGTATTTAAATTACCAGTGTCTAAAACTGTATACATTCATGAATGTAATCTGTTCGTTGTTTCACTGGTTACTTTATGCATGGGTAGCAAAATATTAAATAATGCCTAATGGTGACTAAATTATTCTGTAAGTTACCTCCCTTTCACATAATAGAAGTACAATGACAACTGCCCATTTTCCAATGAAGCTTTGTAAATTTCAGCTCTCATAAACAGTCTAAGTATTTGAGACTTTGTTGTTTATACCCAGTTATTTGAATTTTTTTTCATAAAATGTAACACACTACTGTTGTTATTGACCGTCAATCAACTTTCTTTTGAATTTTCAAAGTCTACACCAATATGGGCATTAAATTACTTGGCAACCATTTTCTATGTTGTTGATATGGAAGGAAGTTAATGGAGGCTTTATGCAAGTATTGTGTTAGCTTTATACGGTGTGAATACCTTTTATGTATACTATAGTATCCATGTAAATTCTGAATTAATGCAAGCTTTATTGGATTGGGTAACTGGATACTATGCACAGAGAGTACATCCTGTTCAGAATTTTGTGGCATACTAACAATTTTTTAATATTTTGTTTGAGTTATTGTTTCAACATGACCAAAAGCTTTTGTTCATACTGATTCAGAGCATTTAATGGTACACAACAGTTATATCAAATATTTTATGTACAGTATTTAATACATTGCTATGTTAGTTTTTACATTGTTCTTTATAAAAGAGCTCCATACTGTACACACTTATAGGTCAAGTAATTTGCATAGAATGTTCATTTCATATTGAATCTTGAATTACTCCATTTTTATTGCTTTCAGGAGATTTATACTGACGTGACCTTGGCATGTGGTGGGAAGTTTTATCCTGTGCATAAGCTTGTGTTGTCAACTTGTAGTGACTATTTTCTCCAAATGTTTGAGAGAACATCTTGCAAACATCCAATCATCATATTGAAAGATGTACAGTGTCGAGAAATGGAGGCTTTGTTGAGTTACATGTATGAAGGCATAGTCTGTGTGCCTCAGAGTGACTTGACCCAGTTGATAATGGTTGCAGAGGCCTTACAGATTAAGGGATTGGCAGTTCCTGATGAAACTATGTGTACAAATAATAGATTATCATACACTTGGAGTCCAACAGATGATCGAATAAGCCCTCATGCAAAGCGTCTGAGACATGGTGACAATGGTGCTGGTGTATTTTATCCAAGATACCCTGACAACCTTAAACCGAAGACCTTGACTGGCATACCTTCATTCTCATCTGTACCACCTCAGACCCTTAATTCCACTCCATCTGTTCCTAGCATTGGAAAGCATGTTCAGCACAATGTTCGTCCATCTTACACCACTGTCCGTTACTCGCCATATTCTAGAGAATCAGAACGCCAGCAAGCATCTCCAAAACAGATTCAGACAATAAGTATGAAAGAATTTTTAGGAATGTTTAAGAGTGACCAAAAGCAGAGCGATTTGAAACTGCCTGGTTCTCAGAATGCAAGTGAAGGAACTACCACCTCACAGATGGATACTTGCTCTACATTTGCTGATAATGATAAGGTGGGTTTGGTTTTTAAGTGTTCAATAAATGTTTGGTTTTTAAGTGTTCAATAAATTAAATAAGAACTGTGAGATATGAACTGTTACGTTCTGAGAATTCTCAAAAAGCTGATGAATTTTCTTTGTATGTATCATTCATAGATTTCTATACTTTTAGGAAATCATACCAGAAGCTATGGTAAAAGTTGAGGTTGAAGAGGGAACTGAACCTGTTCATGTGGAAGACCTTGCGGAGCCACCTTGTAGTGATGCTGAAGCTAGCCATGTTCATTCCCAACATACAGGAGAATTGCTTAAATCTGAACCCTCTACTGGAGAAGGGGTAAGTATACACACACATTCTCTCTCTCTCTCTCTCTCTTCTCTCTCTCTCTCTCTCTCTCTCTCTCTCTCCTCTCTCTCTCTCTCTCTCTCTCTCTCTCTCTCTCTCTCTCTCTCTCAGGAATATTGTAAAGAGTTATGGGTTTAATTTATAATTACATGAGTAGAAATTGAATTAAACTTCAGTTGTTACAGGACCAGATAGAAAAAAATAATTTTTTACATTCTTTAAATGTATTGGTGAACAAAAAGAAGTTCTAAGTTTTACCACCTTCTAGCCAAATAAGGTCATTAACTCGTGTTACCAATTTAAAACTAGTATGTACAGTGATACCTCGAGATATGAAATTAATCCGTTCCGAGGCGGCCTTCTTATCATGAGTTTTTCGTATCTTGGACCGCATTTTACATGTAAAATGGCTAATCCGTTCCAAGCCCTCCAAAAACCCCAGTAAATTTCATAATAAATAATTTAATACGTACTGCTAATTACCTGTAAATAAAGTGTATACAAGAAATACTGTACGTATGTAGTAAAATGTGGAAGCTTACCTTTCGAGTGAGGCTATCTCTGAAAGTGGCGACAGAGGAGGAGGACAAACGGCAGATACGTACGTACACTTAACTTTACGAAACACATAAAAAATGTAAGGAAAACATACATAAACTAAACTTTACAAAACACATTAACAAAACTGTAACACTTAACTTTACAAAAAACTAAAATTTGTTCATGCAACTTACCTGACAGATATATATATAGCTGTATTCTCCGAAGTCCGACAGAATTTCAAAACTCGTGGCACACGCAGTGGGCGGCCAGGTGGTAGTACCCATTCCCGCCGCTGGGAGGCGGATATCAGGAACCATTCCCATTTTCTATTCATATTTTTTCTGTCGCCGGTCGGTAAACATCTGTTTACAGACCTCCGCCTAGGATATTTGGATTTGACTCGTTCTAAGTATCTGGATTGACTTTTGGTTATTGACTCTGGATTGTTGGATTGGCATACGCGATAGTGGACTGTTTTTTATTTTGGATTGGCTTTTCTGTGAACGTGATGTCTGGATCAAGTTCAGTGAGCTTCAGAGTGTGTGTGAAGAGTGATTGCAAGGTGAGGCTACCGAAATCATCGGTAGATCCCCACACAGTATGTATGGGGTGTAGGGGGCATGTTTGTTTGTTGGATGATCAATGCATTGAATGCAAAAGTTTGACTGATGATGGATGGAAGGTGTATGAGTCCTATCGGCGTAAGTTGGAACGCGATAGGATCAGGAGGGCTTCCTCCAAGAGCGGTTCTACGAAAGGTAAAGGAAGTAACATTTCACCTATATTAACACCAGTAGAATTTGCTTTACCTAATCCTGTGTTGTTGCCTGAGGGCCCTGATTCTGTGTCTGGAGAAGGTAATGCCCTTTCTCTGATTCTAGAGTCGTTACGCACTCTAGAGTCCAAAGTGTTGGCCTTAGAAAACGGCTCAAGTAAAGTGTGTGATCGTGCCCCTAGTGTTGTGGAGGGGGCGTCAGATCGGCCCCATAATGCCTCTAGGCCTAGACCTCTATCGGACTCCCAGGACTCAGGGAGTGGGTATGTCGAAAGCCGCAAGAGGGTTACGGGGGCTCCCCACCGATCTGGCGTCCCTTCGGCAGGACCTGTTGTTAGTTCCCAGGCTGCCAAGGAGCGTGCTCAGGCTCGCATCCTTAAGGACTGTTTTTCGTCCTCCGAGGCGCCCTCCCCGCGCAAGGGGTGGAGCGCTCGGAGAGACTCGCGTCCGTTGAAAAGGACTTTTCCGAGGGAGGACGCTTCACGTTCCCTCTCTCCGTTATCGTTGCGGTCTTCTCCTGCGTCGTATGACGCGTTTCCTCCACAGAAGAGAGGTAGGACGTCGTCTGAGGACGACGCTGAGAAAAGCGTTCTCTCGCGCTTTGGAGAGGCAGGTTGCTGTACCTGTGAGAAGGAAGGAGGCGTCCCCTCGCCCCTCGTCTTCTCGCAGGTTCAGCCCTTCACCTCCTCTTGTTTCTTCACCAACGAAGAATATTCTTGTGTCTCTTCAAGACCAATTGTCAGCTTTAATGGCTCAGAAGACTCGCCCAGCAGCAGTCGAGCCTAAGCGTAGGAAGGACGCCAGACTGCCTGTCAAGAGGACGAGGCAGTCCCCTTCTCCGTCTCCTCGTTCGTCTCTGTCTCCGCTTGCTTCTCCTTCAGAGCTTCCTCGTTCTCGTTCTACGGGTAGGAAGTCTCGTGGACAGGACGCTTTTCTTCCCTCTCGACGTCCTAATCAGCCCGCGCGTCAGGACGCCTTTGAGGACGCTCGGCAGGACGCCTTGGAGGACGCTTTTGAGGACGCTCGGCAGGACGCTTTTGAGGACGCTCGTCGGGACGTTTTGCTAGACGCTTTTGCCTATTGAGAAGGCTTTCGAGAGCGCCCAGAAGGACGCTTTGAAAGCGAAAGCTAGACGCTTTAGCGGAAAGCGTAAGGACGCTCCTCTAGAGCGAGTAAGAGTAGCCTCTCTTGACGCTCAGCGCGGTCAAGACGCTCTTCGTTCTTCGAGCTCTAAGGATCGACAGAAGGTCGGTCGCTTTGAAGAAGCTGCTACACGTAATCCTCGAAAGCCTTTGTTGAAGGCTAGACCCGTTGGGCGCACGCCCTCTCCAGAGGTGCAATCTCCTTTGCCTCTTAGGGAGGGAGGAAGGAGAGCTTAGTAGTCCGGCGGACTCAGTTGAGGAGGAACAGCCTTCGGTTTCGTCTGTGTCTGATTACAAAGTGCTGGTTCGACTGTTACGCTCTTCTTTTGGAGAGAAGTTCCAGCCTGCAGCTCCCAAGTCTCCACCCTCTCAGTTTTCGTCATCTAAGTCTTGCAAGGTTCCGGAGTTTGTGGAAATGAAAACTTCTTTGTCCACTAAGAGGGCGTTTAAGAAGTTGCAAGATTGGATGGAACGTCGGAAGGATCAGGGCAAGTCGACTTTCGCCCTTCCTCCTTCAAGACTCAGTGGGAAAGGCGGCATCTGGTATGAGACCAAAGGAGAAGTAGGAGTTAAGATCCCGTCGTCTTCCCAAGGGGACTTTGCTAGTCTGGTCGATGCTCAGAAGAGGTCCCTTTTATCGACTGCTAAGATTTCGTGGACGCCAACGGAGATTGATCATCACATGAAAGGTCTGTTAAGGACTCTTGAGGTCTTTAACTTTCTAGACTGGTGCTTGGGAGTCCTGGATCTTCAATCTAGGAGTCCTGACTCGTTAAGTCTGGGGAGCTGTCCAATGTGTTATCCTGCATGGACAAGGCCGTCAGGGATGGTTCGGAAGAGTTAATGTCTCATTTCGGCACTGCTTTTCTCAAGAAGAGAGCGCTTTTCTGCAACTTTACGGCTAGGTCTGTTTCTACAACGCAGAAAGCGGAGCTTCTCTTTGCGCCTCTTTCGAGCCATCTCTTCCCCCAGGCTATGGTAAAGGACCTGGCAGTGAGCCTACAGGAGAAGGCTACCCAGGACCTCTTGGCCCAGTCTTCAAGACGTCCCGCAGTCCCTACCACGTCGTCGTTTTGGACGACCACATAGGAAGGTTAAACCCTTTCGTGGCGTCCCTCCCCTCGAGAGCTGCTCCTTTTTTTGAGGGAGAGGGCTTGCAAAGAGGAAGAGGTTCTTCAAGCCTAAATCCTCTAAGTGAGAATCAAGTCCTTCAGATGCCGGTCGGAGCCAGGCTAAAGTTCTTTGCGGGGGCGTGGAGAGAGAGAGATACAGATGCGTGGTCCCTCAAGATAGTGAAACAGGGGTACAAGATCCCCTTTTTGGACCCTCCTCCTCTATCCACAACTCCCAGAGATCTTTCCCCATCATATCAAGGGGAGAAACGTCAGATTCTTTTCGATCTTTTAGATCAAATGATCAAGAAAAGAGCGGTGGAACAGGTCTTAGACCTGGGGTCACCAGGATATTACAACAGACTTTTCCTGGTACCAAAGCAGTCGTCGGGTGGCGTCCAGTCTTGGACGTAAGCAGGCTGAATCTTTTTCATAGAAAAGAAAAAATTCAAGATGGAAACGCCTCAGTCGGTTCTAGGAGCCTTAAGACCGGGCGACTGGATGGTGTCCTTGGACCTACAGGACGCATACTTTCATGTTCCTATCCACCCTCTTTCAAGAAAGTTTCTGAGGTTTGTGTTAAAGGACAAAGTTTGGCAATTCCGAGCCCTTTGTTTCGGATTAAGCACGGCTCCGATGGTATTTACCATGCTCATGAAGAACGTAGCGAGATGGTTACTTCTGCAGGGATAAGAGTGTCCCTGTATCTCGACGATTGGCTTATCAGAGCATCGTCAGAAGAGAGGTGTCTGAAGGACCTTCACTTCACGTTAGCCTTGGCGAGGTCCCTGGGACTTCTGGTCAACCTCGAAAAGTCGCATCTGACCCCAACACAGTCCATCGTGTATCAGGGGGATTCAGATGGATTCAGTGGCTTTTCGAGCGTTTCCGTCCCAGGAACGACAGCTGCAAGCTTAGAGAGAGTTTCGGCCTTCCTGGGGAAGGAAGCTTGCTCGGCGAGGGAGTGGATGAGTCTGCTTGGGACCATTTCCTCGCTGGAAAAGTTTGTTTCCCTGGGAAGACTACACCTCAGGCCTCTCCAGTTTTTCTTGGCAGAAGAATGGAGAGTCAAAGAGGATCTGGATGCGACCTTTATGATCACCAAATCGGTGAAGAACCATCTAAGATGGTGGTTAGATCCTCGGAAGTTTCGAGAGGGGTTGTCCCTAAAGCTTCTGAGCCCCGACCTAGTGTTGTTTTCCGACGCCTCGGTGTCGGGATGGGGAGCAACACTAGGAGGGGAAGAAGTGTCAGGCGCCTGGAGGGGGGAACAGGTGTCCTGGCACATCAATGTGAAGGAACTAGCGGCGGTTTTCCTGGCGCTACAGTTCTTCCAGCAAAAGGTTGCAGAAAAAGTTGTCCAAGTCAACTCGGACAACACCACGGCCCTTGCGTACCTAAAGAACAGGGAGGTACACACTCCCGTCCTCTATTTTACTTAGCGAGGGAGATTCTGCTGTGGGCAGATGCGAGGCGAATCAGGATCCTGACGAGATTTATCGCAGGAGTCCAGAACGTCAGAGCAGACCTTCTCAGCCGACAGGATCAGATCCTGCCGACAGAATGGACGCTGCACCAGGACGTCTGTCGAGAGCTATGGAGACTGTGGGGACGTCCTTTAGTCGACCTATTTGCGACGTCGAGGACGAAGAGGTTGCCTCTTTATTGCTCCCCTGTGTTGGATCCGGGAGCAGTCGCTATAGACGCTCTGCTCTGGGACTGGACGAACCTGGACCTGTATGCCTTCCCGCCATTCAAGATCATGGGGGAAGTAGTAAGGAAGTTCGCGGCATCGGAGGGGACGAGGTTGACCCTGATCGCCCCGATGTGGCCCGCGAAGGAATGGTTCACGGAGGTAATGTCCTTCCTCATAGACTTTCCGAGGACGTTGCCCTGGAGGAAAGATCTACTCAGACAGCCCCACTTCACAAGATATCACCGAAACCTCTCCGCTCTGGGTCTGACTGCGTTCAGGCTATCGAAAAGTTGGCCAGAGCGAGAGGTTTTTCTAAAGCAGCTGCGAAAGCGATCGCCAACGCAAGGAGGACTTCCTCGAGAGCTGTTTACCAGTCGAAGTGGGCTTCCTTCAGGGCATGGTGTAGAAAGGAGGGGATTTCCTCTTCCACTACCTCTGTGAGCCAGATAGCCAATTTCCTGCTATTTTTAAGGAATGTGCAGAAGCTGGCAGTCCCAACCATCAAGGGATATAAGAGTATGCTGTCAGCAGTCTTCCGACACAGAGGCCTAGACCTTACTGACAACAGAGATCTTCACGATCTCTTGAGATCGTTTGAGACTACCAAGATACCTCAGGCGAGGCCTCCTTCTTGGAACTTAGATTTAGTCCTTAGACTGTTGATGTCGAGTCCTTTCAAGCCTCTCCATGCAGCGTCTCTTAGGAACTTGACGAAGAAGGCTCTTTTCCTAACTGCTCTGGCGACGGCGAAGAGAGTTAGCGAAATTCAAGCCATTTGTAAGCAGGTGGGCTTCAACGGTGACAATGCTGTCTGCTCTTTGAGTCCCACTTTCTTAGCAAAAAATGAAAACCCGTCTAACCCTTGGCCAAGGAGCTTTGAAATTAAGGGTATGACAAGCCTTGTGGGCCAAGAACCTGAGAGAGCCCTGTGCCCTGTCAGGGCTCTAAAGTTTTATGTTCACAAGACAAAGGAGGTACGAGGTCCCTCAGATAATCTGTGGTGTTCGGTTAAACGACCCGATATACCATTATCCAAGAATGCTTTGGCGTTCTTTCTGAGGGACGTGATTAAAGAGGCTCATTCGTCTTACCAGAAGACCGATTTGAGCCTCTTGCGAGTGAAAGCTCATGAGGTCAGAGCTGTCGCAACCTCGCTTGCCTTCCAAAGGAACATGTCGATCAAGGACATCCTTGACGCCACCTTTTGGAGGAGCAACTCAGTATTCGCCTCACACTACTTGAGAGATGTGAGAACGATATACGAGGACTGTTTTGTTCTCTTGGGCCATACGTTTCTGCAGACACAGTCTTGGGGGCTGAAGGTAGCTCTCTCCCTATCCCTTAGTTAGGTTTAGGTTAGTTTTTAGTTGTTGTGTTTTTTTGGTTGTGGTGAGTCTTTGGTGAAGACCTCCCATCTCTTAGCTTAGTGTCAGTTCAAGGGGTCTTGGATAGTTGGTCAGGTGGTGGTCAGTTGCTTCGTTGCCCTCATATGTATGGCTCGATGTTCTTGTCACGTTGAGGGCACGTCCCCGTTGACAGAGCATCCAGAGCGCACCAGCACTAGGTCTCCACCTGGCTGGCAACTCTGATTAAGCACAAGCAGGCTTAAGTGACAGTAATCACAGAGTCTACTTTGCTAACAGGTGAGGAACCAAGGTGTACATCATCTACTTAATTTAAGTTTCCTACAAATCCTATTCTGTCTCTTCCCACCATCCGAAGGTGGGATTCAGCTATATATATATCTGTCAGGTAGTTGCATGAACAAAATGTTATTGTTATAATACAATTAAGTTTGTTCATACTTACCTGGCAGATATATATAATTAAGTGCCCACCCACCTCCCCTCAGGAGACAGTGGCACTGAGAAAATATGAATAGAAAATGGGAATGGTTCCTGATATCCGCCTCCCAGCGGCGGGAATGGGTACTACCACCTGGCCGCCCACTGCGTGTGCCGCGAGTTTTGAAATTCTGTCGGACTTCGGAGAATACAGCTATATATATATCTGCCAGGTAAGTATGAACAAACTTAATTGTATTATAACAATAACATTTTTAAAAAAATGTTTGTCTTTTTTTTTTATTTTTACTTTTTTTCTTTTTTTTTACTTTTATATATATATATTTTTTTTTTTTTTTTTTTTTTTTTTTTTAAACTTCATCACCACTTTCAACTTTCTGTTTTTTAGTATCAATTGGATCTTCCTTTTTGCTTACTCCTACTAAGGGCCTCTTTAAAAAATAGCTATCCAAGGAAGATTGCTTCTGCCTACTTTTCACAATGTTCCTGAAACGACTCGGGCAAGCCTCATGGAACTGCGCAAGCATACGACCTGTGTAAGCCTTTTCGGGGTGTCTTTTTTTTCTACAAATGATTGCACTTTATGAAAAGCAGCTAGAACATCCTTAATTTCTGTCGTTGTCATAGGATCGTCCTCCTCCTCCTCGCCGCTGCTAGAGAACTCCTCTTGAACGACGTTAGGTTGCATGGCCTCCAACTCCTTCAGGTCATCCGTCGTAAGCTCCTCTTGGTGCTCCTCAAGAAGGTCGTTGGTGTCGTCCTCATCGACGACCACCCCCATGGACTTGCCGAGTGCAATGATCTCATCAAGATCTGGTTGCAAATATGTTTCAGGATCGTCAACTGTTTCTGAATCTGCAGCACCAGCTTCGCCCATGTCGAATCCCTCGAAGTATCGGGCGGATACGGCATCAGGCCAGAGTTTCCTCCACAAGGAATTCAAGGTTCGCCTCGAAACCTCCTGCCAAGCTTGGTCAATGAGTCGGATGCATCACAACACAGAAATGCTCTTTCCAAAATTCATGCAAGGTGAGGTTTGTGGTATCGGTGATGTCGAAACATCTCTTGAAAAGATGTTTCGTATACAGCTTCTTAAAGTTTGATATCACTTGCTGGTCCATGGGCTAGAGGAGAGGGGTGGTGTTAGGTGGAAGATAAAGAACCTTGATGAAGGAATGCTCCGCTAGGATATCTTCCTCGAGGCCAGGAGGGTGAGCAGGGGCATTGTCCAACACCAGCAGGCATTTCAGAGGGAGGCGCTTCTCTTCCAAGAATTTCTTCACTGTCGGGCCGAAACACAGATTTACCCACTCCGTGAACAAAAGCCTCGTTACCCAGGCTTTCACATTAGCCCTCCACATCACTGGAAGCTTCTCCTTAAGCACTTTGTGGGCCTTGAAGGCTCGAGGAGTCTTGGAATGATAGACCAGTAGGGCCTCACCTTGCAATCCCCACTGGTGTTGGAACAAAGTTCAAGCATAAGCCTGTCTTTCATAGGCTTATGCCTAGGTAGCTTCTTCTCTTCCTCCGTGATGTACGTCCGACAAGGCATTTTTTTCCAAAAAAGGCCAGTCTCATTACAGTTGAAGACTTGCTGAGAACTGTAGCCTTCCTTGGTCATCATCTCGTCAAACTTCTTTTTAAAGGCTTCGGCCACTTTCGTGTCCGAGCTGGCAGCCTCCCCATGCCGCACCACCAAATGGATGCCAGTCCGTTTACGGAATTTCTCGAACCACCCATGCGAAGCCTTGAAGTCTGGGGTTGGCGTTGATGTCCCTTCTTCGTCGTCTTCGGCCTGGGCAATCAAATCGCCGAAAATAGCGCTGGCCTTGGGGGAGATTGCCGTCTCCGTTATCGTATCGCCAGCGATTTCTTTGTCTTTTATCCAGACAAGAAGAAGCCTTTCCATCTCATCGTGCATGTGGGTCCTCTTGCTGGACAAAATAGTGACGCCCTTGGAAGGTGTAGCTGCTTTGATGGCATCCTTCTGCTTAAGGATGGTGCCTATTGTTGACGGATTTCGGCCGTATTCCTTGGCGATCACACTCAATCGCATACCAGCTTCATACTTCTTGATAATCTCCATCTTCGTTTCCAAAGAGAGCATCCTCTTCTTTCCGTGAATTTCAAGTTTCTTGGGACCCATGACTACGTATACGTATACTGTACGTAATTATGTTATGTAGTACGTATAAGTATGGAGTAAAGTTCTCACACAACACAATAAAGTATACTACGTACAACGAAATCACTAACGAATTTACGTTAATAAACGAAATCGTTAGAACAAACTAATACCGCGTGTGTACGATGCTGGTACCGAGTGGCCGAGGCACACTGCTACGTAGTAGATGCATGATGGGAGGGATGCTGACCAATAGGAGAGAAGGATCTCATGGCGGTGACTAGCATCAGGAACCAATGGGAGAGCAGGAGGATGGTGGCGAGTCTACTCAGTTGGCAGCGCGCGAGTTTCAAAATTGTTATCGGTGGTCCGGGCGAATCTCGGACTTTACAGCAACAACCTTTCGTATCTTGAGCAATTTTCGTATGTAGAGCCGTAAAAGTTTTCATATTAGCATTTGTATCTCGAGTTTTTCGTAAGTTGAGCCTTTTGTATCTCGAGGTACCACTGTACATGTCATTCACCTTCATCAATGCATAGAAAGTGCTTCATAGATTAGTCGGACAGGCCTAAAGATTTTCTTTTTTTATTTATATCTTTGAACAAGTTATAAAATGATCAGTAGCATGTTAAGTTTTTTTTTTTGGTATGTATAAGATGAAAAGACAAAGTAAAATATTGAGTTGAGCCTTTGATCATATTTTCAGCATCGTCATCTGAAATTGCAATAGGAAGATTTTAACAATTTTTCCTGGTACAGTGGCACATAACTTGCAAAGGTTTTCATTAGAAATTTATTAGCAATAGAAGCTTCAGGAATGTTAATTTTTAGATATGCTCCTTATAGCATTACTGTACTATTTGGACATTTGTTTAATAAAATAATTTGCTTTGTTTAAGGACCAGAAATTGTATTAGGAAAATGTTGCTGTTCTGATTGCAAAATGGTTTAATTTTATTCCCAGCTTTCCAGTGAATTTCCTTGGATTTTTTTTATTGAATTTTGAATTAATTGCTGAATTTTTTTTGTTAGGAGAATAACTAGGATCCGGAGATTTTGGAAGTTTTTGCAAGTTAGGATATTGTGCATTGTATAGGTGGTCATATGGTGAAGTAATGGGCCAATTTTGAGTCAGCTGTTACTGACATTGGAAGGCATGCTAAAAGAACTAATCAAGAAAGACTCTTTGAAGAACGTTTTAAGACAACTATGGTAGATAAGGTAGGTTTACCTGTTCAGGGAGATAGATTAGATGTGTCCTTGTGTTATTTTGAAGGTCTGCTTCATATTATAAGTTAGACTTCATTCTGGAAAATATTTTCGTTCATATACGAAACAAACCTTCGGTCTTAACATTAGGATAATACTAGCGCCCAGCTGGAAACTGGTAGAATTAAAATTAAACTTGTGAGATCCAGGGACTATTGGCATCTATACCAGGTCACGGGGCATGTAGTACCCAGAATGCCCTCGGCGTCCCTTGACCAGCCAGTTACTTTCCTACCGCCTTTAAGATAGGACATGTTTACTTTCTATCTGTTTTAAAGCCGGTTTTAGTTTGCCCAATTTTATTCATTTTTCTTTTTCTGGGTGTTCTCAGTGTGGGTGTGATCTGATAGGTGTGTGTACGTTGTGAGATGGAGAATTTTGCTTCACCAACAGGAATTTCTTCTGGTTCTCGGAAGAGACAGGAAATGCCCTGGAGTGAGTGGGTTTTCTTGTTCACGATTTTTAACTTCGGTGTCTACAGATCCTCATCCAACATATAGTAGGTGCAGAGAAAACTTATGTACTATTACTAATCCTTGTTTAGTTTATCGTGGTTCGTCGGTGGAACAATGAAGGAATTTTATGAGAAAGGCCAGTACAAGAGAAAGGAGACAACGCCATCTTTGGATGACCAAGCATCATCGGCTTCTTTTGTATCGGCAATACACCAGACTGCTCCATATGTTTCGTCACCTGCTTTTGATATTTCCCATACTCCTTCAGTTTCCTCTCGCGATTCGCTATTGGAAACTCCAGGAGGGGTCTTGGGTAATTTTATGCATAATTATGCTCCGTTATTCCCGGCAGGGAAGGGGGGGGAGCATCACCATCTTTGTTCCAGGTGCCAGCTCCTGATGCGCATAGAATGGAAGGAACGTGGGTGGCGTTAAGCCTACCAGGTGTATCAACCTTGGAGGGTTTGCTGTCTCATTATATGGCGTCGCGATTTCAGCAGGGCCAGACCGACAGCGCTGAATGTTCCTCATCCCCCTGGCCTGCACTTTATGGGAGCTAATGCCACGGTAACGTCAACAACATCAATGTTTCTGGCAATGCAGAATGTTGGAGGTAGTTTTGCTGCACATGCAGAGCTGCCAGCAGCAGCCACTCAGTCTCTCCCTACAAGATTGGTGATGTCACAACCTGCGTCACACACCGACGTGGCAGACGCGATGACGTCATAGCCTACTGCTTCTCTATCTACTTCATTGCCCCGAGCCAAATACGCTTTCTGACTGGTTGGTACACACAGTCATGAAGAAATTACAAGATCTAGAGGAGAAGATAGTTAAGAAAGACAAAAAGAAAAGGCGTGAATCGTCGTCTTCTTCGTCTTCTTCCTCTAGCTCAGCGTCATCGCTAAGTTCGATGACGTCGCTGCGTGTACCAGTCAAGTGTTGGAGGATACGGGACTTTGTGACTGATCCTCGGGCCAAGAGGAGAAGAGTGAATTCTTCTTCATCTTCAAGCCAGGACGGTCACATCCTGGTCAGCAACAAAGTAAAGTAATGCTAACGGACGAAGCCATTTACAAGCGTCCGAACGAGCGAAAGCGTCAATAGTTGTTGGGCTAGCGGCCGCCGCGGAGATGCCAGCAGAGACGACAAAGAGTCTAAGAGAGACTACACTGCTGTTGGTAAAATCAACGATGAGTGGGAAGAGTTCAACAAAGAATAAAGAACAGATACCAGTTTCGCCTGTAAGACCTTTTAAAATACGGAGAAAGGATGAGAGAGCTCCCATTAAAAGGACGAATAATAAAGAGTTGGTAACCTCTTCTGATACGTTGGTGGAAGGCGTTGTTTGACATGATGAGGGATCAAGGCCTAATTCCCCGACGGTCGTTGGAGACGATATTAATAGAGATAGAGGAAATTAGCTCGGTTTCGAGAGAGCCTTCATCTTGGAGGTATAGGCGGGATTCTCGCTCTAGATCTGCGAACAGAGAAGGAGTTAGGCTGTCTCATTTTCCTACTGACTATTCGAGGTTGAGCCATCGGCAGCCATCAGAGATCAAAGATGTCGCAGTCATAGGGTCAGATGGCCATGACGCACCCGGACGTTTGTCAGCGGATAGGGGTGAGCTAGCGTCTCCTGTGGCTGAACACAGTACATAAGAACCGGAGGAAGGCGAAAACTAAGGGTTTCTGGCTTCTTATGCAGAGGTGATTGATTTGATTCGTCAATTCAATAACTTTTCGGGGAGCACGGAGACACCTGTCAGTATGCTTCCTCCGGGGATTGGCATGGTGTTTGGATTGAAAAAGTATACGCAGGTGTCGTATGAATTACCTTGTTCAAGTCATGCGGAGTCCGTTTTACAACACATAGATGCACGGATTGCTGGAAGGGATAATTCCTTAAGATTGAATAGATCGTTTTAAGTTTATTTCCAAAGTGTTCCCGGCAGATCAGAGGGTAGAGAAATGCAAACAAGTGGTGAATGCCTTTCTGGAAAAACAAACACAGCCAGCAAGACAGTGACAGGTAGTACTGGGAATTCTAACTTCCTTGGAGAAGCTGGTACCACAAGGGAGGCTATACCTTCGATCTCTGCAATGGAGGATGAAGGAGTTTTAAGATCACCCATACGAGCAAATTCCCTTGTTGACAGAAGTGAGGAAAGACTTTTTGTGGTGGGTGCAGGACAACAATCTGACAGTGGGGTCCCCCTTCAGCAACCCTCCCTGGACCTCTTGCTGTTCTCGGATGCGTCACTCGAAGGTTGGGGAGCCCATGTGGAGGAACTGAACGATTTCAGCAAAATGGAGTGGTGAGGACAGAGAACTCCATATAAACGTGTTGGAGTTAAAAGCAGCGTTTCTAGCACTTAGGAATTCCGGGAGAGGGTGAAGGGGCAATCAGTGTTATTGATGTCAGACAACACCTAAGTAGTAGCTTACATAAACAAGCAAGGAGGCCAGGTATCTCGGCAGTTACACATGATGACAGTTCAACTTCATCAGTGGGTTGTAGAGAACTTAGTAGACATCAGGGCCAGATATATTCCAGGAAAATGAAACATAGTGGCCGACAAGTTGAGCCGGAGGGATCAGATCCTGGGAACATAGTGGTCCTTGCATCAACAGGTAGTGGACAGAATGCTCTTATTGTGGGAAAGGCCGATCATAACCTATTCGCAACCAGGTACAACAAAAAGTTGGAAGTGTATTGTTCAGTAGTCCCAGACGTAGAGGAAGTAGCAGAAGATGCGCTACAACACACTTGGGACAATCTGGACGTTTACGCATTTCCTCCATTTTGTCTAATCCGTCAGGTTCTGAACAAGGTAATGCGGTCTCAGAACCTCAAAATGACTTTGTTAGCACCTTTATGGCCAAAGGCAGAATGGTTTCTGGACCTGTTGAAACTCCTAATAGACGTGCCGAGAGAGTTACCTCCATGGAACAACCTACTATGTCAGCCGCATGGAACAACCTACTATATCAGCCACATGTGGAGAGGTACCACCAGTCGGTGAAGTCCCTATCACGTCACGGATGGAGACTGTCAAGTATCTCCTTCGAGCGAGAGGTTTTTCTCAGAAAGCAGCAACACTGATGGCAGGAAATAGTATCAGAAAGTCATCTGCAGCAGTATACCAAGGAAAATGGTCAGCTTATGTGATGGGTGTCAAAGGGAACTTGTCTCCACTCGGAACCACTATTCAACAATTAGCAGATTTTCTGATATATCTCAGGACAGAAAGGCATATGTCTGTATCTGCTGTAAAGGGGTACAGGGCTGCTCTAGCCTCGATCTTACACATGGAATGTGTGGACATCTCGTCTAAATGGGAGCTGGCTATGTTAATGAAGAGTTTTGACCAGTCCTGTTCGCCGAAGGAACTAAAAGCCCCAGATTAGGATTTGACCATGGTACTGAGTAGTCTTACTAAACCCCCCCTACGAACCATTAAGGCAGTCCACAGATAGGAGCCTGACCCTGAAGACAGTCTTCTTATTGGCCCTACCCTCAACCAAAAGGGTGGGGGAACTGCATGGTCTGTCATATGTGGTAAAGCATTCGAGAGGTTGGAAGTCAATGGTATTCGAGTTTGTTCCAGAATTCGTAGCCAAAACTCAAAACCCATCAGTAGTGGACGGCAGATTCAACACCTTTTCCATACCTTCTCTGGCAGAATTCATAGACAATGACAAAGAAGAAATGCTTCTGTGTCCTGTCAGGGTACTAAGAGAGTACTTGAGAAGGACAAGGCATCTCAGGCTGGGGTGCCGGATGCTGTTCGTAAGTATAGGACGGAACAAAAAGGAAGTGCCTAGGAATACAGTATTGTTTTGGCTGAGAGAAATGATCAGGAATGCATACATGACAGAAGACAGAGGGTCAAATAGCCAGGAGAGGGCTAGAGCTCATGACATCAGGGGCTTGAGCACTTCTTTGGCATTCAAGAAGAATATGTCTGTGGAGAGAATTCTGAAAGCTGGTATTTGGAAATGCCAAACAACTTTCACTTCTTTTTATTTAAAAGATGTTGCCCATAGATCCTTGGACACTTTCCTTGGGTCCAGTGGTGGCGGCCCAGCAAGTAGTATAGCTCATCCGGTTCCCCTGGCGGGTCAGTTTGTGTCTAGTCTAAGATGAAGGTATGTAAGTAGAATGAATGAGATGACGGGTCTTTCTTCTTTACTACTTTCTTTCTACTCCTTTACCTACGGGCAGTATGAAGGAGAGTACCATCATGAGCTGGAATGGACTAGATGCAGATGAGGTGGTCAGCCATACTGTAAAGATAATCTAGAGGATAGTATACTTTTCAGTAGCAACACTCTCCTCTCATTAATAGGGAAAGAGAGGGGTGATAATAGATACAGATACAAGGGACAGGAGTGGTTTAGGAGCATGAAGAGTTCTCCATCTTCCGTAATGTAATAAACCATGGCATCGTACAAGCACCCAGTGAGGGAAACCAATTGTAATGGTAATCGCTTCATAGCAAAGAATTAAGAGTTAAAGGAAAGGAAAACACATCTTCAAGAAGTTCTGCAGCACGGAGGCTTTTGCGCTTGTGTTGGAGGCGCCTGTTCTCATGATGGTTCTAGAATCGGCAGGAGTGTTGTGGAACTTGACAGGCGCCGACGTGACGTGAGGAGCGCCGCCATTTCTGATGCAATACTTCGTCTAGATTCTTCTAAATCGTTCCCGTCGTCTTGGGAGTCTGTGACATTCGCTGGTAAGCCCCGCCCCCAGAATGCCTTAAAATACGACTGACAAAGTAGGAGAAGTCAGATCATCAATAAGAGTCACAGATCAAATCATCAGTGAGAGATCAGAGCAGAGATCATCGGTGAGAGATCACCAGAGAGAGATAAGAGAAGACATCGGATTCTGGTCAAGTCGTCCGGGAGTGGCTGGCAAGTACTTTCATTACCCCACCGTTTCCCCAGTTTATGCAGTGTAAGATTTTACCTTTATGTAAATAGGAGATACCATTCTACATTTATCTTTGTTATTAAGCTTGTAAATAAACCTTTGTTGTGTTAGTGTTTCTTTCTATATTCATATCCCCAGTTTCAACTGTTACAGTGCTGAATATAACTGGCCAAGGTTGCCACAATGTTACGAACCCCGGGAGAGAGGTCCTCTCCAAGTTCGATATTATGATAAACAAAAAGAATACAACACCAACAGTTGAAACTGGGGATACGAATATAGAAAGAAACCTTGCTTCTTTTTCCTTCCTCTCTGCTTCCTTTTCCTTCCTCTTTTCTTCTCTGATGGCTTTCTCTTGCAGGAGCAGATCGTCCATCCGCCCCTTCACACACTGGGTGAGTTCCTGCCCAGTGTAACCCGTGTTCGTGCCCAGAGCCATGAGGGTCTGGAGCCTCTCCAGCTCCATGGATATAGGTGGTTGAGCAGCAGAAGACATTTCTTTAGGCTGCAGTAGGGGGCTCAGATACACTAAGGAATGGGTGTTCCATAAGACGGACACGCTGGTAGAATGGCTACCTGTACGTCTGTACAGGTGCACGGCACTTTAAAGAGGTGTTCCTTGGAGTATTCCGAAGGATCACTGATCCTTGTACTTGGAAACACTAATGAATTGGGTGTTCCGTAAGGACGGATACGCAGGTAAAGAGGTACCTGTGCGTTTGTATAGGTTCATGGCACTTTAAGGAGGCGTTCCTTTTGCACTGGTAGCATGCTGGTGTGTCCCGTCATACGACACTAAATGCAGTATAATCAAATATACTGAAGATAAATGGCACTCTGTTCGGGGCAGAGTGTAATGGTGGAGGAGAGAAAGTAAAAGGGGGAGTACTTCAGCAGCCAGTCGATGGACAGTGTCAAGAATTAGTGGCACTGTAAAATGGTAAGGCCTGTGGTGCGCTGGTGGTGGCCAGTCCTAGACTGGTAACGACTTCCTTGATGGAAGTAATGAGGTTGCGGTGGCACACTGTGCAGTTTGTGCTTGCAGTATACGCAAGTCTTTTGTGAGAGAAAAATGGAAAAGACCACTCGGACAAGGACAGGTAATGGTAATTTTGGAAATGCTCAGTCCTTGGCTGAAGTACTCGGTAAATGAAATAATGGTTGCATGACTGCAATGGACACAGGCGCGTATCACGCTCAGTGTAGATGAAAGACACAAGAAACTAAAATAATATTAATGTTGTAGGCGTTAGTAGTGGACGTAGTACTCTTGGCTTTTGGAATAATAGGTTTTCTCTCTCTCTCTCTCTCTCTCTCTCTCTGAGAGCGTGAAAATGATATATGATGAAACTCCTTGTATTTATGTGAACTAATAATGTTAGTTTAATATGACGCTATTTGCGTTAAATGATCTACAGTAGGGCCTCGATAATCACGGGGGATAGGGCCCAGAACCCCCCGTGATAAGTAAATACCTGTGTTATCCTGATACCCCCCCTAAAAATTGCTTTTAACTGCCTACTTTAATAATTAACCCACCCAAGACCACTATTTCAATGTTTATAACTGCCTACTTTAGTTCAAGCACCAAATATGTCTTCAACTATCAACTTAAACTAAATTCAAGACAGTTTCAAAGTTATTCTTTCCTATCTTCAATTTCCCCTTCATCAGATCAGCAAACAAAAGTATATTACCTAACAATTCCTTTCCATTTTCATGATTTGGCTGCTGCACCAAACTAAAAGTACATAGTATATCTATATTGTGAATGAACATATTTATGATAAAAAAACATGATTTACTGTAAGGATTACAGCACCCAACTATAATATTAATGTATAAACAGCAAAATACAGCAATAAAAATCTAGTTTTGTCTTTTGTTTACGTTTAGAATCAGCTGATGGACGTTTATTACCGAAAGAATTATTTTGGAAAACAATTTAGTTGCCAAAAGAAATGAATTTATTAATGGAATTATTATTATCATTAACTTTGTACATAATAGTTTATGGTATTATAATTCAGTAATTCATATTTTATTGAGAGAGAGAGAGAGAGAGAGAGAGAGAGAGAGAGAGAGAGAGAGAGAGAGAGAGAGAGAGCAGCTTGGGATGAGAGTAACTGTTGAATAGCTTGAGAGACCAGCTTAGGACGAGCGTACTGATACTAGCTTAGCTCGAGAAATACATAATGAAATCTGTATTTGAAATATTTTTATGGTGATAAGAAATAAAACATGGATAGTGATAAGATATTCTCTTGTATACTGTTATAATGTGATAATCATTGAGTCAACTATAAAAGTTGTATTGAAGCAGTTTCGTAAATCACAGAAAGAATAAAAGACCTTTTTGTTCTTTTCTTAAGATAATAATAGATCAGTATTATAGTTTTTTCTGCAAGTGAGAAAATAAAATGAGAGAGAGAGAGAGAAGCTTGGGATGAGAGTAACTGTTGAATAGCTTGAGAGACCAGCTTAGGACGAGCGTACTGTTATTAGTTTAGCTCGAGAAATACATAATGAAATTTGTATTTGAAATATTTTTATGGTGATAAGAAATGAAACATGGATAGTGATAAGATATTCTATTGTATACTGTTATAATGTGATAATCATTGAGTCAACTATAGAAGTTGCATTGAAGCAGTTTCGTAAATCACAGAAAGAATAAAAGACCTTTTTGTTCTTTTCTTATGATAATAATAGATCAGTATTATAGTTTTTTTCTGCAAGTGATGAGTAAAGAGAGAGAGAGAGAGAGAGAGAGAGAGAGAGAGAGAGAGGCTTGAGATGAGAGTAACTGTTGAATAGCTTGAGAGACAAGCTTAGGACGAGCGTACTGTTACTAGTTTAGCTCGAGAAATACATAATGAAATTTGTATTTGAAATATTTTTATGGTGATAAGAAATGAAACATGGATAGTGATAAGATATTCTCTTGTATACTGTTATAATGTGATAATCATTGAGTCAACTATAAAAGTTGTATTGAAGCAGTTTCGTAAATCACAGAAAGAATAAAAGACCTTTTTGTTCTTTTATTACGATAATAAATAATAGATCAGTATTATAGTTTTTTCTGCAAGTGATAAAAGAGAGAGAGAGAGAGAGAGAGAGAGAGAGAGAGAGAGAGAGAGAGAGAGAGAGAGAGAGAGAGAGAGAGAGTTTGCTATTTACATTCATAGTATTTGAACATTTGTAAATGAGTGTATCCTAAAAATCATTTAGTTATGAAAAGAAGAAGAAAACACAGTAATTAGTGAATCTTGCTCTATGATAAAATTCGCGATTTTGTTAATTTTCCGGGATATACGTAGTATTTGGGCTCCACAAAAAAGTAAGTGATTTATGACAGAATTTGAGGATACTTTACGTTAAAAAATACATCGGTAGTTTGTAGAACGGTGTAACCACTATCATTGTGTACGAACGAGACTAGGTTTGGTGACGTCATGGTGGTCATACGTATTTTTTTCGTGAATGAATATACATTTATGATTAAAAAAAAATAGTTACTGTACTGCTTAGAGTACCATACTGTAATATTAATGTAATCACATCAAACTAAAGTAATCGTTGCATGCTGTAAACATATAAAGTGTATTTTTGTCTTTTGAAAAATGCATTCCCCAAGGAATTATTCCTTGAAGAAGCTTTTTATTATGAAGATATGCCAATAATATATAAGATATGCATTTTATTATGAATATAATTATGACAATAATACATAAGGTAAAATGGTTTTATTACGTTTAAGCTTCGTCGCCGATCGCAAACAACAATACGATAATCTATGACAATTATCGTTTGTATGACTGCCGTGTTTGATTACATTATACCAAAACAATAAAGAAGTTCGAATTGAAAATTAATGTTTTCCTAAATGTTATTACTACTGTAATTACAATAATACTATTAACATTTCTAAAAGGTTAAGAATGACAAAGGTGCTGTTAAGTGTAACTCAGAGTCAATGTTTACATTTCTGCTGGCCGCTCAACTACAAGTTGATGTCAATGATGTGGGATTATTCCATGAATAGGCTACACATTATGAAGATATGCCAATAATATATAAGGTGAGAATGGTTTTATTACCTTTATTGTCAGTTAATATTTAATATCATAATGTGAATCTGTTCATGCATTTGTTGGTTATCGGAACCGGACGAGGCTTAGCCTAGCAGGGATTCATACCAGTGATAGGTATAGACTGAGAAGTGGTCCAAGGAAAACCCGTGATTAACTGAATCCGTGATTGCTGATCCGTGACTAAGCGAGGCCCCACTGTACTTACGTTGAAGTTTAATGGAACAATAACGCGCTAGCGATGAACGATTTTTACGTTACTGGTAGCGGCTTGCGCTTATAAATATGAAATTTACAATGACGCGTTTTCCGTTAACAATTCTTTTAATGTAATTTACTTTTAAGATTTACGTTAACTTTACGTAAGTTTACTAGGTCCCTGTGGCAATTGAAAATGATGGTAAGGATTTTAAGATGAAATGTTAGCAAAACATTTGTAAAAGAGGTTATGTTAAGTATGAAGTGAAATTAAACTTTCGCTCAGCGAGCGGGTTAGCGATACTATGTGAAACGTGCAGTGAGCAAAGGCGAGAACAACGGCCTTCAAAACAGCTGATCTGTAAACACAGTGCGATTTACACAACGTGATTCTAATTTCTTATTCAAAGCAAAACAGCATTAAATTTTCTGGCAGAACGACAGATACTAGTATGGTGATTGATATTATTTACGTTAACACATCATGATTTACATTAATTTGCTTAAATCGTTGAGATAAAGTGAGATAAAGCTTTAAGGGGGTGAAGATGGCTGCCGTTTGTGAACGAGTGAGTTTTGGCTGGCTGCCAGGCCTGGAAGAGCACATGCGCCAGGCGGACGAGCTGGCAGGCTAAGCGGTTACCAACACTTGAAATGTTAACTAAGTTAAAACGAATTCCCCTAACATATCACAGACAAAAGAATTGTACACTTCTTTTGCCGTAACTATTAGCAGAACTCTCCTAACTAGCTAGGCTTGCTAACACTTGCAATAAACCCTGGCAAAGCACTTCCTAGTTTTAACTAGTACTTTCTGGCATCTATCTACACACGTGTCTCGTCAGGCGAGCACCAATACAAAATAACAGAATTCGCTCAGCGCTCTGGCCATTACAATATAATATTTCTAAGTTCAATCTTGTTTAAAACACTTCTAAAATAATTACTAAACGTACCTTAAGCTAACAATGGTTATAAAATAAATCATATTAAATGAATGATATGCCCTACCAGTGAGTCAGTGTGCCTCCCGCACAAGTGTGCTTTGATTTACGCTTTGTAAAATCATTTACAGTCTTACGTTTTACAAGGGATAACGCGATTTACAAGCTTTAAAAGCAAGGCCGGGTTCGATGCTGGCAAGCGTTGACACTGTTACGTATCGGGGCCTCGTATAAACCGAATACGTAAACGCAAGTTACTTTGCATTTCCATATTGTATGGAAATGCAAAGTAACTTGATTTTAACTTACCTGAAAAAAGCGGGGTTTTGGTAATATTATTTTTAGAGAAAGAGGTCACCAGGAAACTCAGCTGATTATTTTACATACATTTATTTACAAGAGGCCGTTGAATGGCCTGGAACAGTAAATGCAACTTGTCCCATGTGGATCAAATCTATCTCACTATAAGGAAAAGCTGGCCATAAACAGATGTGTAACAAGGCTGGTTTCCGAAAGGGATCATTGTGATCTTGGTTACTGTAAGGAAGCACTTGCGGGCGAGACAGCACATGGACTCGCCGAATCTGGAAAAGGGGTTCCAGATTAACACAGTGTAAAATAAAGACTTCTTGTCCAAATTTACAGTTACTTTGTCTAACACGCTGGGGAGGAACTATAATGTTAAATGAAACATTCATTGAAGATTTAAACTTGAGACAGGTCACGGGCAGCACGTGGCCTGATGGGGACAAAAGGAAATTCAATCGAGAAGTGATAAAAGAGGAGTTTTGAAAATGGAAATTAGCAAGAGTCGTCTTGGAGAAACAGGGCTGGTTGGATTTGCCCTTTCTAGATGCACACTCAACAAGAAAACTGAAGATACAGTTTTCATTAGCTTTCGTTCATCCAATTTCCCATTTGTTTTTACTGAAAAGACATAATATCGCTAAATTTACTCTAGAATATGAAAATACACTGCAAATTATATCATATAAGTTAAAACTGCAAAACAAAACCGTTCAGATACTTAAAAACACGATGTATGTCCGAAGTAATTGGAATTTCTCAGATGGATTCGTTCATAGAGATCTGATAGATAGAATGTGAATTTCTGATTTTAGTACTATGTATCACGACGACAATATTTACTCGTTTTGCTTCATGAACAGGGATATATTGCATGATCGTAAGTGGTGAATGCAATTATTTTAGTTTCTACAAACTTATGTTTGTATTCCAAAGCGATTAAAGTTAGCTGACGTCAATGGCACTCAATGTTCCGACGGCTAAGGTAGGTTGAACAAATCTAGTTGCATCCGCAAGAGCGTTTTCTATGATGTGAGGAGGAGCCCTAGAACTTCGAGCGGGAAAGCGCAAGTCACTGGATACACACTTTGATTACTTTGACGTTGACATGGATCGAATGCTAGTTGCTGTTTACAAAGCTACTGTCTTTAAACATAAATCTTAATAAAGGTTAAAGTAGCATGTCAGCTCAAAGATTTTCTGGCTATATGCTCCCATTACAAAGCAGTTCGTAGTAGCCTACAGCCCTACACGACTGCATTTCTTTGCCGCGAGGCTGAAAGATCTCCCACGATATAAAACTTTAATTGCCTGTGCAATACATATTGAGTTTGTGGTAATAAATATTTTTACTTAACACAGCTTTTTTCGTGAATGATTTGTGGATGAAAACTGATTTTCAAAAGTAAAGACTATATCAAGAAAGCAAGAATGACCGCACCCTGTGTCTAAAATTTCCCACGTCTTTTTACAATCTTTGAAGGCTACGGCGACTGTCGAATGTAATCAAGATTAGGGTATGAATTTCTTAGAGAATTAACTTGAATATTATGATCCTTCAAATTTTATCTAGCATAGTGCAGCACGATCTTGGCAGTCATGTCATACCGCGCAAGCATATGCCTATCGATAGAGATACTTAATTCATTATATTTTCTTCTGCCTTTCTCCGTCACTAGTACTATAATTCTCTCTCTCTCTCTCTCTCTCTCTCTCTCTCTCTCTCTCTCTCTCTCTCTCTCTCTCTCTCTCTCTACTTCTAAAACATACTTTAAAAATATATATATTACCACTCAATCTCCCAAAGAAAATATAATGAAATTAAGTAGTTATAAATAGGCCTAAGCTTTCACACGAGTAGATTTTGCTAATCTCTCTCTCTCTCTCTCTCTCTCTCTCTCTCTCTCTCTCTCTCTCTCTCTCTCTCTCTCTCTCTCTCTCTCTCTCTCCTTTTAAAACACATTTGAAAAAATATTAACCCT
Source organism: Macrobrachium nipponense (assembly GCF_015104395.2). Classification (NCBI taxonomy): domain Eukaryota; kingdom Metazoa; phylum Arthropoda; class Malacostraca; order Decapoda; family Palaemonidae; genus Macrobrachium; species Macrobrachium nipponense. The sequence continues at coordinate 53,673,980 of NC_061091.1, forward strand.
CAATCTCTCAAAGTAAATAAAATGAATTAAGTATCTCTATAGATAGGCCTATTCCTCTCTCTCTCTCTCTCTCTCTCTCTCTCTCTCTCTTCTCTCTTCTCCTCTCTCTCTTCTCTTCTCTTCTCCTCTCTCTCTATCTCTCATCTCTCTCTCTCTCTCTCTCCACTTTTGAAACATTTGAAAAAATATTATCACTTAACCTCTCAAAGTAAATATAATGAATTAAGTATGTCTATTGATAGATCTATATGCTTGCGCGCTCTCTCTCTATCGTCATAATATTTCATTCTTTACTGTATTGTTCCTCATGATTTCCACAAGTACTGCCCAAATTTCAAAACCCTTTCTCTCATTGTTTAAGATTCGTCTTTAATTACGTATGAATTTTACGTCACTTTAGTGCCAAACATTACTTATAGATAAGGTTTCACAGTAGGTTTTAAAAAAGGATGATCGATATTCTACCCTGAACTAACGCTACCAAGCATACATTAACGAGTAATATAGAGCCTGTTTCTACATTCAAGTATAAATGATTAAAGGACCTCAACAGAATCTTTATGGTGTAAAGTTGATGGAAATCTAGAAAGCAACAAACGCTATGATTTTGAAGCTCCACCCCCTTTCAAGAGTTGCCAGGTGTGGCATTATTGAACAATAGCTATATGTCCGAAGATTGTAAAAAACTATATCTTAAGTTTCCTTGCCAAGTGTACCTTTTAATCCTGGAGTCTTGAACATGTGTCTGATATGTTAAGGGGGTCCGGCCTCAGCCGCAAACAGCGCGGGGCTACACAAAGGGCTGACTTCTATGGGTCAGTCTGAGGAGAGGACACATCTGTCCTCTTGGAGATTCTGGCCTGGACAGGGGAGATGAGGTTGTTTTTCTAAATGGCCTGAGCTGCACCCATTGCCTTCGGCAGTCTCTGAGATGAGTCTCTGAAAGATGCAAAAACATCCAGCAAATTTGAAAAGGAAAAGAGGTCTTATGTTAGGGATCCCTAAAGCCCATATCGAGGCCTAGCTAATCCTTTGACTTGCCTGTCTTACCCTAAGACTCAGCCTAACCGGAAATTCCTTTTCACCCGTCCTACCGCGTGTTTCTCTCCCAAAATCAGCTGATTTAGGGTAAACATGGCTGCTCATTTGGAAATAAAATAAATTAAATAACTGCTGGGAAGACGAGGTGATCAATATTTGTAACAATAAATTATTTTAGTCATGAACTTTCATCTTTCCATATGCTAATTGATGTTTATTCATAATAACCATGAGCCTTAGGTTGATATTTCATAAAAATAAAATTTTGTTCTTGTGCAGTTCATTTTAAGCTTCACTGAAAAATATATGGCTCATAAATATACTTTTTATACTAAGTTATTTTGAAGTTCTTTAGATGTTTCACTCAACCATTGTCTTCAAGATTCTTAGGACTACGTATTGTGATTGATTGATGAATAAAGGACCGTTAGTTTTCATGGTGATCATTCAGAGTAAGGATTCTATTCATTTGTGTAATAATGTAGACATTTGCAAGAAATTACTTATCATAAACATTCCTAAAACTGAGGACAAATTTGTGTTATATTTTAGTTAAAACTGAGGCAGAATTATAGCAAATTATGTTTATAAATTAGTTCACTAATGTCATTGAGTCACGTTTCTAGACACTCAAAGGGCTTGCCCAAAGGAGATTTTTTTTTTAATATGTGAAAATTTGAGCAAGGTCAAGGTAAAGAAATTGGACTGCTATTTAAGGAGATACTGAAGAGAATGCATCAATGTTAGTGTCACCCCCCCCTTGCAGGGATGAGTTATATGAAGTAGCATATCACAAAACAAGATAATTGAAATACTATCATTATTTTAACTTTACTCTGCTGGTAAACAAACTTTCACTGCTAATATAGAGATTTTATCTTTTAGGAGAAAGGCGAGTCAAGTAGAGAAATTTCTGAAGCTTCTACCTCCAAGGCCTTTGACAAATCATCAGATGCAGGCAACACATTCACAAAATCAAGCAGTGGAGACAGCCATTCACAGAATGTGAAAGTTGAGAAGCCAGATGTACCATCTGTTTCCTCTAGCAATCGTGAAGTGAGTTAGAAATATTTATAATCTTCACTCCCGTTAATGAAAAGTAGAAGTCCCTTTGGTTAGTCATCTGATAGTTGAGAAAACTTTTCAAGTCTTGGGCAAGCTGCACAGTACTTAGTTCTAACAAATATGTCTCATGGAGTAGACTTAATGATATATGCCATTATCCTTATTGCTACTTTAAGGATGTGTTGCCATTCATTTTTCTTATTCTTAGTTCAGAAATCCAATGGCAGACTCAATTTTTTAATTGTCTCGGGTGATTTTTAGATATTCTAAGTAGTACATATAGTGAAAAATATGGAGTATAGCATGAAGAGAAATGTAAGGCAGGTGCTTTTAGATTTGCATTGAAGAACCTTGCAGGTAAAAATCTGGGATAAAAGTTATTACATTTGCTAAGAGTATCTGTTTGTGATATATTTATGTTGATATTACTTGCAAGAGGCTACTGATTGCAATATGCTTTTTGAGCACTTTTCTTTAAGGAAGACTCAAATTTCTTCATCTGTTCCTTTGTTTCTTCTGTATTCCAGTCTTTTACCACTTATTTTTGTCCCATTTCACTGACATGTTTAGCTTCTGTCACCATAATTTTACCCTCTTTGAGAACAAATTCATTAGAAGTTGCAGTCAGGAGTAAATGAAGATATTCATGGAGGTCGTATATAAAGTATATTTACAAAACGGTAATATCCAGCTCAGTAATAAAGTTAGAATGAAATTTATAAATGGTCATTGTGTTAAGAGTGGTCTAGATTTTACATTCATCATGTGAGTTCTTCCTTCACATTTTCTATTGACAACTGTCAAGATACATCAGTGGTATTTATTAAGGTAATTTTTGGCTGATCTATGCATATCAAAAGCAATTACAACACTGAGGATATTTAGTTTTTGTGCAGTAACTATCTCGTAAGACAGTGAATAGTACCATGTAAAATACAAGTAAGCTCCATTTTGTATATAGAATCTATTTTCTCTTCTAGGCAAGTGAAAATACACCACCTAAAACTAATGTACAGGATGGAACCTCGAATTGGGCTGAGGATGAAGATAGTTCTCATCCTCTTGATCTCTCTGATGCGCAGAAATATTCACAGATGGTAATATGCTACTATCACTTTGCTTCATATGAACCTTGTGTGTACTAAATTAGATTCCTATAAGAGTTTGGTTAAGCTTCTTACTGATTTATATTTTTTTGTCATTCCCTGCAGGTGAGTGCTGAAAAGGAATATTCAAGAATGTTTAAACAACTCTACAATGTGAAACTAGGAAAGTATTCATGCCCTCACTGTAGTTACAAGACTACACACAGTGCAACACTTACAAAACATCTGCGAATGCATACTCTGGAAACACCTTACTCCTGTCCATATTGCCCATTCAGGGCCTTTCTTCATGCTCACTTACAGGAGCACATGAATACTCATAAAGGTAAGTTATATTGTATTTTAATTTTACTTCCAAGTATTTTCTTTATGTCAAAATTATAATAGAAACTGAAGGAAATGTTAAACTTAATATATAGTTTTTTAAAATATTGGTTAGGATTGTTAGTAATTCCATGGAAATTGAAGATGGCATGAAAATGTCAAACATTTCAAAGCTGTTGTACTGCTGTACAAAGAACATTGTTTGGGGCTCAGAATCTTCACTTGTTCCGATACGTAATACAAACCATCGGTCCTTTAACAATAGGAAGTAGCTAGCGGCAGCTGGAACGGTCGTAAGCTTCGAACAAGGGGAGAACGGTAGTTAACTGCTTGTCCGACAGTCGCGCGCCGCACGACTGGGAGGTAAACAAATCACTTTTGCTTTCGGCCGCGGGTGTGAAGGACGTGTTCGTCATCGCTCTCTGCCCGCTTCATCGTCGTATGCTTTGTTTATATTGTGTTTTCTACTAATGGTTTGTTTGACTTGAAAATGAAACTGTAAGTACACTGTTTTCATTTTCATTACTTAATTATGAACCAACATGGAGTTATCGCCGTAGATGCGGCGATTTCCTCTCTTTTCATGAATTGAACCCTTGAATTATGTCTCGCTGCCGAGGGCGGGCGCGCTCGCGCCGAGTCATGTATTTTGGGCGAAAGTGTGTAATTGAAAAATGTAAGTACTCTTTTCATGTATGACACTTACCTGGCAGGTATATATATAGCTATATTCTCTGTTCGCACTGGCAGAATTTTCAAAACTCGCGGCAACCGCTAGATCACTGGTAGTTCAGGTGATCGCCACCCCGCTCCCGTGGCGCTGGTGCTCGGAATCATTCCCATTTTCGTCAGATTTTTTTCTGCCACTGAACCGGCAACATCGTTGTTGGTTCCCTGCTAGAATTCGAAACTCGTTAGCTGACTTTCGCTGTACTTGGATATTGGGTATCGTATTGGAAAGTTGGATTGGCAATCGCGATTGGAAGTTATTAGAATGTCTGATTCTGGTATAGTATTTCGAGTGTGTATGAAAGAAGGGTGTAAGGTGAGACTACCGAAAGCTTCGGTAGACCCTCACACACTATGTAAGAAGTGTAGAGAGGTTTTGTGTACTTGGGACAATAGATGTAATGAGTGTGAAAGTTTAATTGAGAAAGAATGGAAGACTTTCACCAAATATGTTGAGAGACTTGAAAAGGATAGAGTAAGAAGATCGGTGTCTCGGAGTGAGAGGTCAGGTTCTTCTAGTAAGGCCTTGAATAATTCTGTTATTTCTCCCCCTTCTTCCCAAGTAGAAGTTGTTAATCCTTCTCCTCAGGTCTCTCCTGCGCCCGCGGCTGTTTCTGAGGATACTAATATTGTGAAAGTGTTTGCCGCCCTTGCGTCAATGGGCGATCAGATTCAGCGTCTTACAGACAAAGTGGGTACGATTGAAAGTGTCAGTGTAGTGGAGGGGGCGGCTGATCGTCTCACTCGTGCTCCTAGACCTAGACCTCTGCCAAGCTCCCAGACCCAAGGGAGAAGGCATGTCGACAGTCGAAGGGAGGCGAGAGGGGTTCCCTTACGATCAGTCGTCCCTTCAGGCAGTCCTGTTGCGTCCCAGGCTGCAGCAGTGCGCCATAGAAAAGGCGACACTGGGAAGTGTCTTTCCTCGACAGATAGTGCTGCGTCAGGCAGGTATGGACGTTATGCGGAAGTTTCGCGTCCTCTGAAGAGGACGCATAGACTACCGTCTTTCAAGATGAGCGTTACCCGCAAGAACGGTGGAGTAGTCCCGAGATTTTCTCTTCTAGTGATGAAGGAAGAGGTGGTTCGATTGAAAAGGAGGAGATCCTTTAAGTCAAGACAAGACGCAAGACCTCATGTGTACGACGGTTCTCGGGATAGGAGCTCTCCTTCTGAATACGGAGCAGTCTCTCCGATATCTTCCCCTTATCGTAGAACTCAAGATCGAGTTTCTCGTGTTGATGATCCGTCTCGTCTTTGTTCTCTGCTTTGCTCAGACTTCACCACCAGGAAGCAGAGACTAGGAACTTCCTTGAAGAGATGCAAGGAAGGTTAGCCGATTTGGTTAAATCGTGGGGAACATCGGACAACTTACCTTCCTACAAGAAGGCGTAAGGACGCATCTCTTCCCAGTCAAAGTAGTCTAAGAGGACGCATGATGGTTGGAACCGCCTTCTCGTCAGGCGGTTCGGAGTCTCGGGGTAGGACGCAAGTTAGGCGAGCAGGACGCAGGACGCAAGTTAAGAGAACAGGAAGCAGGACGCAAGTTTTCGGAGCAGGACGCAGGACGCAAGCTTCCGGAACAGGACGCAGGACGCAACCTCGGAGCTCAGAAGGACGCAGGTACGCAGGCGGCAGGAGCAGGTTTCTTCAAGTGAGGTTGGAGAAGATTTTCTGCAGCAAGACCTGGGTTTTACAGGATGGTGTCTTCGGCAGAAGAGGAAATAGAAGACTTAGAATCTGAGGAAAGAAAAGAAGGTGAAGCACCTTCTTCAGATTATAAGAAATTGACGAAATTGCCTTCTTTCACTTTTTGGAGGGGATTTTCAGCCTGCAGCTCCGAACATCACCCCTTTCTCAATTCTCCCAAGAATAAAACTCAGAAGAAGTCTCGTTTTTGAAGATGAAGTTTTCGATTACGGCTAAGAAGGCCATTCAAAAGAATTGATACGTGGTTTGAAGGAAAAGAGGGAAGCGGGCAGACTGTGTTCTCTTTTCCCTCCTGCCAAATTGGCATCGAAGTCCGGAATTTGGTATGCGACAGGGGGAAAATCTCGGCCTGGGAGTGCCTGCCTCCTCCCAGGGGGATTTTCCAACATCGTGGACAGTTTCCCGCAGACATGCCTTGAATTGGCGGCCAAAGTGGTGGTGGTCTCCATCAGAATTAGATCATCTCTTGAAAGGGATTTTCCGGACCTTCGAGGTTTTTTTAATTTTCTGGATTGGTCACCTTAGGGAGCTCCTGGGTTTACGAACAGTGGAAGATAATGATAAGCCAACGGCTTCTCAACTCCCAAGCAGTAATTATGTCCTGGCATGGACAAAGACCTTAAGGGATGGTAGCGAATGAAATTGGCATATCTTTTCACCGCAGAGTTTTTAAAGAAAAGGTCACTCCTATGCTCTTTTGCTGCTAAGGGCGTTTCTAACGCCCAGAAATCCGAATTGCTTTTTTCCCCACTTTCGGAGCAATTGTTTCCTGGCGGATATTATCAAGGTATTTGCTTTTCTCCCTAACTCAGAAGGCGAACGCAGGATCTGTTAACTTCCTCGGTAAAGGAAATTTTTACCCAACAAGGTAGTTAAGAAGACTCCTAAGGAATCAAGGCAAGCTAGTCAGCCCTTTCGAGGCAAGTCCTTTTTCCTCGTCCGGCCTTCAGAGCAAGAAGAACTCCGTCCAAGAGGGGTTCGAACCCAGTACTAAACAATGAACAGCAAGTCCTTCAGACATCAGTAGGTGCCAGACTCCCCAGAAGTTTTGGGGAGATTTGGCAAGAAAAGGGAGCAGATCCTTGGGTAGTCAAGGTGGCCAAAGAAGGTTACAAGATCCCTTTTCTAAAGAGACCGCCTCTTGCGACATCACCAAGAGAGCTGGGAGCTCACTACAGCGATCCAGGGAAACAAGAAGCACTACAAGAACAAGTTCTTTCTATTGCTCAAGAAAGTGGGAGCAATAGAAACCTGTTCTGGATCACTTATCTCCGGATTTTACAACCGGCTGTTTTTAGTAGCAAAATCCTCGGGCGGGGGGATGGAGACCAGTACTGGACGTAAGTCAACTCAATTTATTTGTGGAGAAAACAAAATTTACGATGGAGACGACCGATTCAGTACTGGCAGCGGTACGTCCAGGGGACTGGATGGTCACCCTGGACCTTCAAGACGCATATTTTCATATCCCAATTCATGCAAGATACCGGAAGTACCTGAGATTTGTGATCCAGAACAGGGTTTTTTTCAGTTCAAAGCCCTCTGTTTTGGACTGTGCACAGCCCCACAAGTTTTTACAAGAGTGATGGCGAGCGTGGCGAAGTGGCTACACATTCTAGGAATAAGAGTGTCTCTATACCTGGACGATTGGCTCATAAGAGCCCAATCAAGAAAGCAATGTCTGGAGGACTTAGAAATGACGTTAACATTAACGAAAGAGTTAGGGTTGATGGTGAACTTAGAAAAAGTCGAATATGAACCCCAGTCAGGAGCTAGTTTTTATTTGGGGATTCTGATCTCCTCGTGACTTTTGCGGGCTTTTCCGTCTCCCAACAGACAAGATCTGTGCATCCGGAAAGTGCAAGCCTTTCTAGAGAAAGAACAATGTTCAGCACGAGAGTGGATGAGCTTACTGGGGACACTCTCGTCCCTGGAACGGTTCGTTTCTCTAGGAAGGCTTCACATGAGACCCCTACAAATATTTTTGAACCAAGTCTGGCCAAGAAAATCGCAACCAGATTCCTTCCTGTTTCGAATTCCTCGCAAGATCAAAGAGGAGTTAAAGTGGTGGCTAACTCCGGGGAAGTTAGCAAAGGGAGCGTCTCTCCAGCAAAGAACCCAGACCATGTATTGTTCTCAGACGCCTCGGACGCAGGCTGGGGAGCGACTCTCGGACTTCAAGAAGTCTCCAGGTCGTTGGAGCAAGGAGGAAACGGCTTGGCATATAAACAGAAGGAACTGATGGCGATTTTCTTTGGCCTTGAGGAGTTCAACGCGGTGATTCGCAACAAGGTGGTACAAGTCAACGCGGACAATACCACAGCTCTGGCGTACATCGCAAACAAGGAGGGACACATTCAATCTCTCTTTGCAAGTTGGCGGAGGAGATCCTTCTTTGGGCAGAGAAGGAAAACGTAACCCCCCCCCTTCTCACCAGATTCATTCAAGGGCGGGAGGAAGAATGTTTGAGAGCGGACCTGTGTTGAGCAGGGAAGGTCAACTTCTATCAACAGAATGGACGCTTCATTTAGAAGTATGCCAGAGTCTGTGGAAATTATGGGGTCGCCCAGTGGTAGACTTGTTTGCGACAGCAATGACGAAGAGATTGACGATGTATTACTCTCCAGTCCCAGACCGTCAAGCAGTCGCAGTAGAACGCCTTTCTTCTAGATTGGACGGGGCTAGACGTCTAAGCCTTTCCCCGTTCAAGATATTAGGGAAGGTTTTGAAGAAATTCAGGGAGAGTCAAGGACAAGAATGACTCTCCAGCTCCATTACTGGCCGGCCACGAGATTGGTTCACAGATGGTACTGGAATGGACAATAGATGTACCAAGGACACTTCCAGCAAGAGTAGATCTACTCAAACAGCCTCACTTCAACAGGTAACCACAAGAACACCCTCGCTCTGGTGGTCTTGGACTGCGTTCAGACTATCGAAAGACTTGTCAGAGACAGGGAGGGGGTTTTATAGAGAGAGGCGGCCAGAGCGGTGGACCACGGAGCTAGAAGAAGCCTCTACTATTAAGTGTACCAGGCGAAGTGGGGAATCTTTCGCAAGTGGTGCAAGAGTCGGAAGATTTCTTCATCCAGTACCTCTGTGACCCAAATTGCCGACTTTTTCCTTTTATACTTAAAGAAGGAAATAAAACTTGTCAACTCAGACAGATTAAAGGGTATCGGAGTATGTTGGCTTCTGTATTTTAGACATAGAGGTCTAGATATTACCAAATAATCTAGATCTGAGAGACCTCATAAGGTCCTTTGCAACAAGGAAGGAGCCCCAATACAGAGCGCCTTCCTGGAATCTCGATGTGGTCTGAAATTTTTAGGAACTAGTAAGTTTGAACCGATGGATCAAGCTTCGTTGAGAGATATCACAAAAAAGACCATCTTTTCTTTTTGGTGGCATTGGCACAGCTAAAAGGGTGAGTGAGCTGCAAGCAATTAGCAAACATATTGGTTGGAAAACATGACAAAGCGTTTTGCTCTTTCAGGAGGGGTTTCTTAGCCAAGAACGAGAATCCAGCTCATCCATGAGGCCAAGGTCATTTGAAAAGTTATGGGTTCTTTCAGAGCTAGTAGGACAGGAACAAGAGATAGTAGTTCTTTGTAGCAGGTAAGGGCATTGCGCTATTATTTTGGATTAAAACCAGTAAGATTAGAGGAACTTCAGAAGCACCTGTGGTGGCCTCTGTGCAAGGACCCTAGCAGAGCAATGACCCAAAAAAATGCTATTGCCTTTTTTGTTTTTCCTTAGGGGAACTAATTAAAGGAATAATTCAGATATGGATTATGCCAAGAAGAAGAAAATTTCGGCATCCCCTTAAGGTTGGTATTTTAATTTTTTACAGGAACAACGAACGGGACGAGCAGTAGCTACTTCAGTTGGCTTTTTAAAAAAGAAATATGGCCTCAAAGATATCATTGAAACGGACGTATTTGGGAGGGGACCTAATTCAGTGTTTGCAAAGGTCAATTACCTTAGAAAACGTCAAAAACAACGTTTGACAATTGTCAAAACGCGTTTGGGTCCATAATGTATCCGCAGGAGCAGTATTGGGCAAAGGATTTTCCACCCCATAAACTTACTAACATGCTAGGTATTTTAATGAAGTGGTGTTGTTTTTACGGTTGTCTGAGAGGGTGATTTCCTCTTCAGTCTGTGAAGTGTAGTGTGTTTAGTGTGTTGTGTGTGGTTCAGGTGGTCTAACTTATCCTAGCATGAATGCCCGTGGTAAGAGAGGGCTATGGGTTTCCTGTCAACAAATTGGTCCCGTCCAGTTGTCAGACCCTTGTATTTAGCTTCATCAACTAATAGGTCACGTCCTAGTTGGAAGCTACTAAGGCTTAGCAGGCTAAGAGGCAGGAATGCTGAAGTCAGCTACCTTAGCAGGTAAGGAATCTAAGAGTATTTTAAATTTTTAAATTTTTAAAACTCTTACAATGTTGCTGTCTTTGACCCACCTCCAAATGTGTCAATCAGCTATATATATACCTGCCAGGTAAGTGTCATACATGAAAATGATGTTATTATGATATAACAAAGTTTCATGTATACTTACCTGGCAGGTATATATAATTAAATTCCCACCCACCTCCCCTCAGGAGACAGGGTTCAGAAGAGAAAAAATCTGACGAAAATTGGGAATGATTACCGAGCACCAGCGCCACGGGAGCGGGGTGGCGATCACCTGAACTACCAGTGATCTAGCGGTTGCCGCGAGTTTTGAAAATTCTGCCAGTGCGAACAGAGAATATAGCTATATATATACCTGCCAGGTAAGTATACATGAAACTTTGTTATATCATAATAACATCATTTTCATTATGTTTTTGCCCTGTGCGTTCGTTACCGAGAGTGTGATTGCGCTCGGCACGAGCCTTTTAATTTTGTATAATAGAATGCAATGAAAGTGGATTCGCAATTGCAATATTCTTTTCATTTTCATTTATTTATTTGCATGAAATTTAATTTGGATCAATTTTCGTTCTTACCCGGGAATTGATCCTTACGTTTTTTTTATGTGAAAGTGAAATCGCAAGTACAGTATTCGGTTTCATTTTCAATATATATTTTAGATAGCATCATATTATTGGATCAAGTTTTCCGTTCTTCTTACCCGGGAATTGAATGATCTTTTCCCCCTTAAGTTCTATGAAGTGAATCGCAAGGGCAGTATTCTGTTTCATTTTCATATTACTTTTCACTGCTGTGCGGGGGTAGGGGAAGCGAAGGTCTGCCAGGAAGTTGTCGGAAAGCTCTCCCGCGACTCCCTTGGTATCCGATTCTTCGTCTTCCTTCCTGCCCCCCGCTCAGCTTCTTCGTTGTATTTTGTATTTGGGGTCTTCCTTGCGTTCGGGATGGGGCATGTCTTCCCCCCGTGCGTGAGGGAACCCCTCTTACTAATCTATCTATGTTACCGCAGGTGCTACATCCGTGGGAACGACCTTGGACAGGTATGGACCACCGTGGCGGCAGGGCGTGCCTAGCATCCACGGGCTGCTGCAGCGTCTAGCGAGGTCTGGGGCGGTCTCCACTACTACCACGGCCGCTTATGCTGCTCCCCCCCCTCCTGGTCTACACTCCCCATGCTGTGTCGATGACGCCGTCTGCCGCCGTACCGAGGTGGGGTTGCCGCCGCCGCCGCCTGTTTTCTTCGTGTTGCCTGCCCCAGACTTCCGCTGTTCCAGCAGCTCGCCCCTGGACCGGCCGCCAGGACCCAGGTTCCGCTGGCTGCCGATGATTCTACGAGGCGATCGCTGGGCCTGCCGTACCTGCCGCTGAGTGATTCCCAGCTGTTGGCTTGGCTGTCCTTCTGGTCACCGCTCCTGAGCTGGTTGCTGTTCCTGTCGCTCCTGGTTCCTGAGCCTGTCCATTGCTGTCCTGCCCACGGTGTGTCTTCCCCAGTCCCAGGTCCTTCCGGACAGGTGCAGTCGGGCCGTGTTGCTTCGGCAATAGCCCCGGCTCCGGCCTGGTGAGCTGACGAGGAAGAGGAGAAGAGGAAGCTGTCATCTTCGTCTTCATCGTCTGCTGCTGCCTCTTCCCCTTCGACTTCTAAGGCCCATAAGCCGAAGAAGAAGAAGGCTGCCTTCCCCCCTAAGAAGTCTCCTTCGGGAACTTCTAAGGGCCCGTCCCACCCCGGTGGGACGGGGGGTCCTTCTGCTGGTCCTCCTGCTCCTTCAGGGAGCAGGGGCCCGCTCCCCCTTCCGTAAGGAAGAGATAGACGGGGACCAGAGGAGTATCGGTTAGCTCTGGTACTTCCTCGCCTGGTGCTAGCGGCGATGCCGCTACGCCAGGTTCCGGCTCGGTCTCTCGTTCGCGAGAGATCCCGAGTGTACGTTCTCCCTCGGGAGACCGTGCAGCCAAGTTTCGGCGCCAGAGTTCGCTCGGCGCCAAGACGCGGCACGGAGCAGAAGGCTGGTGAGAGACGCTCAGGTGACTCTTGCCAGGCCAGCGGCCGCTCTTGCAGCGACCAGCTGGTAACCCGGGTTTTCCCCCCTAAGAAGGCTCCTTCGGGACCTTCTAAGGGCCCGTCTCGCTCCGGCGATTCGGGGAGCTCTTCTGCTGGTCCTCCTGCTCCCTCGGGAACAGGGCCCGTCTTTTCTTCTACCAAGGAGAAGAAGACGGGGACCAGAGGAGTACCAGCTTCGGCTGGCACTTCCTCGCCTGGTTCTAGCGGTTCTGCCGCTAAACCAGGATCCGCCTCGGCTTCTCGTTAGCGAGAAGTACCGAGTGGACGGTCTCCCGCGGGAGACCGTCCAGCCAAAGTCTTGACACCCGAGCTCGCTCGCTGCCAAGACCGAAGCGCGGAGCAGAAGACTGGCGAGTGTCGTGCAGACGACTCTCGCTAGGCCAGTGGACGCTCTCGCAGCGACCCGCTGGCTGCTCGGGTTGACGTGACGGTCGCTGACCAGCCACGGGTTGAGGCGAGGAAGGGGAGGTCCCCGCGGTCGTCGGTACCAGCCACGGCTGGTACCAGCGGCTCGACGCGCCGAGAGGACGCTCGCCGGTCTCACCGCGACAACGAGCCTAGCAGGTCACCTGACGCTGCTCCCATCGGGACCGGGCGGAGACGGTAACCAGCAACAGCTCGCTTGACGCTAGAGATCAGCGTCGACGTTCTCAGCCGAGCCTCTCGCCCCAGGCGAGCGGCAAGGCTAGGCCTGCTGCTCGATCGCCACCGCGGGTGGACGATCAGCAGCAGCCCTCCAAGCACGCTGGTCCTGCCAGCGAGCTAGGGGGGAGCGTCAGGTCTGCCTCTCCTGTACCTTCAACCTCCTCGGGCTACACCGGGAGGAGCGAGGTACCTATGAGTGATCGCGAGAGGTGCGCCGCTCGCGATCCCGCTATGACGCCGTATGGACCAGGCACGGTTCTAGGACCGACCAGGACATACGCGCAAGTAGCTGGAGGCGACCGTCAGGGGTCTGCCGCTGTTCCTCCTTCTGAAGGAGGAGTATCTCGGGATCTGTTATTGTTGGAGGGACTGGACGGTCCTACTCCGCAAGACGCGGTTACTCCCGAGATACAGAGGAATTTGCAGAAGTCATTAAGCTGATTCGTCAGCATAATGACCTTGCGGAAGGATTGCCGCTCCCACCAGCAGAGCCCACGTCTCTGCTCGAGTCGTTTTGGGGCCCGAGAGGGAACCCAAACCGACGGTGGGTCTGCCGCGATCGGAGCTTGCCGATTCTGTCTCGAACCAGAGTCTCTCGTCTCCGGACAAGAAGGCTCTCTCAGTTCTGGCCGGTAGATCAAGCTACTTCCACCTCCTCTAACTGCGACAGCGTCGGGTTTCTACGTGTCTTCGGACGTATTTAAATACTCCTTCGGTCCTCCTGAGAGGTTTCGACCTCGACGAGGACTGGAATGAGTCGGAGGACGGTATCGGCTCTCTCCTGTCAGGTGTCGATCAGCCCCACCCAGACGACGTTCACAGTGGCGGCAGACCCTTACCTACAGTGAGAGTTCGTAACCCTCCGCGGGGAAACGTTTTCTCCTGACGATACGTTTTCCCAGACTCTGAGAGGAGGCGATGGCTGCTGCTCCTCTTCTCCTACTGCTAGTTCCACTGGGAAGGCGAGCGAGTATCCAATTCCTCCCCCATTCCCTCTCTCCTTACGGCTACGAGGGAAAGGGGAGGGATCCTACAGAGATTTCTCTGTAGGATCCCACGTTCGGGACTGCGCTACCGGGGGGACCTTCGGGTCCTACCTGACGTAAGCCCCGGTCGTTGAGGAGGAATCCTGCCCCATTCTCGATTTCTACGGGAATCGAGAGGACCACCAGCCGATATCGTTTGACGAATTCGGTGGGGGTTTCGCAGACTGCTTAGAATTCTACGGAATTTCTAGCGCATTCAGTGTTCGAGTTTTTTTACGATCTCCAAACACTTACGCGAGACCACGGTCCGAAGTGAGCGAGACGAGAATCCCCGATATACACGATAATCGGGAACCTCGCCTATGCTCGAATTCCTGGAATTTCTAGCATTGGGAAGAAGACTGCTGCTGAAAGAACTATCTCGCAGTAGGCGACCAACCTGGAATAGAGAAGATCGGACGGGAATATCCAGTTTGGCTTGAACTATCGTCTTAGTATTCTGTTCACCATTGAAGCTTTCCTTCGAGGAAGACTTCTCCTTCACTCTCTTTGATAGAGATCGAAGGTGGTCGATCTCCAATCCTTATTTTGTTTTCTTGAAGGAAAGAATTTAGGATGGAGATCGTTGTTCAGAATCCTACAAATATACTACGTATATTAACCTCGCGACATGATTCTACTAAGCAGTTGAATTATCCGAGGGGTAGGCGCATATCCTAGTTAATCTACGGATTGCGACTTATAAGAGAAGTATTCTAATTGAACTGCAACTCGGGGTTGCCTGCAACCTCCCAGGAGTTTTCAGTTTCAATTTTATATACTTATGGTTTTGTCACGACAACACCATTTCAACTTTTATATACTTATGGTTTTGTCACGACAACACCATTTCAACTTTTATATTTACCGAAATTCGTTTCGCCTAAATATAATTGCTCGAGCATATCTTTTATGCTCGGTAGTTCTAGCCGAACGCATTCCTTCGTGGAATAATGGATTACCTGGCAACTCAGGATGACGAGTCAGCGAGAGCTCAGGCTCAACTACTGCGTATTGAACTGCCTGATAGCAGCTCAGTATCAGCTGGGCCTCCGAGATGCACGGTCATGTATGTCTCTCTCTCCCCTGCTTTGATTGACTACCGAACCGTATCTCTGCCCAACAATCACGGACTTAGGTCTCTGATTAACGGGGATTCTCGCAATAATGAAGGACCATCTACTGCTGTGACGCTAGATTCCATCGCCTTCGACATTGCGAGAATTTTCAACAGAGATATCTCTTGGACTCTTTCATCTTTCTGTTTACCGCACGGTAACAGAAGTCTGTACAAGTCTCCCGCTGCATCGCACTGCGATAATGCGAATGATTTTGCAGACATCTGAGTTTGTCTTCAAAATATCTCGTATTCGTAGGTGTACAATTGTTCATTGTTCAACCCGAATTACGAGATGTGTCAGAAGACATCGCCTACTCTCCGACCTGACAGCTCTACTTCCAAATGTTCAGCCCATGAGAAGCAGTTCTTCAGGCGGCTTTCCCCTGTGTTTTCATTACTGAAGAACGCCCCGCTTTCATTGCAACTACGACTTCTCACCGGACAGCAATGAAATAGCGGTTAGCGTTTTCAGTCATTTGTAAGCACAGGTTATGAATCTTGAGAATCCTTCTCTCGATTCATCTGTGAAGACGTAGGTTGCATTCAATATCTACCTTCGTCTTCAACGGTACATAGTGTTGTTCTCCTTAGCTGAGATTCAACAACCATGAGATGTTTTACCTTCAGGGACCTCGGTCTCTAGAAGGCAATTGACTTTCGCCTGTTGGGCACATGCCTTAAGAGAATCATCACCTCGCTGTCCGGCATTGGTGACAAACAAATACATTATTTGTTTGGTCTCTCGGCATAACCCTTTAAAGGCGAAGGTCACGTGACTTACTCGGATGCTTTGACAACTTGCCTCCTACCGAACGCAGTCAGTCGGCAGCTGTCAGAGCGCCCGAGTCAGTTACGAACTACGCTGTTGACTTAGTTCGGTTGTTACAGAGCAATCATTACTTCGTTTTAATAGCTTGTCACAGTACCCATACCATTGACACCCACCATGGAGTGTCGGTGTCCTATCCACTACCGAGAACTTCGCTGCATGGGGATAGGAGGATGCGAGAGACTTCGTGGCAAACGGACAGACCAGTATGGGTACTGGACATCACCGAAGTAGAGAAGAGGGATAGGTCATGCGACTATTTCCTTCTTTTCCTCTGAGGAACTGCATGACTTCTCCTGCGAAGTCAAGCATCCAGGGGATGGGGATCCGTGACACTCGATTTCGTACCGAACTTCGTAGCGAAGACTCAGAACCCTTCGGTCCCTGACGATTGGTTCGAGTCGTTCACAATCCCCTCCCTAATGGACTTCACCGCCTTCGATGCGAAGGAGATGCTGCCTTGTCCGCAAGAAC